>NC_065528.1:17603158-17688651 GCF_006386435.1 Epinephelus moara
ATGAGTTCACTGTACTCCAATGGCCTCCACAGTCACCAGATCTCAATCCAATAGAGCACCTTTGGGATGTGGTGGAACGGGAGATTCTCATTATGGATGTGCAGCTGACAAATCTGCAGCAACTGTGTGATGCTATCATGTCAGTATGGACCAAAATCTGAGGAATGTTTCCAGCACCTTGTTGAATCTGTGACACCAAGAATTAAAGCAGTTCTGAAGGCAAAAGGGGGTCCAACCTGGTACTAGCAAGGTGTGCCTAATAAAGTGACCAGTGAGTGTATATATTTAGCCTGGTGCAAAAAGGAGAAGGGATGTCAAATAATTTTTATGCACTAATTATGGACTAATGTTTTTTTTTTTTGACTTAGGGGAGGGGCATACAACTTTAAATGGTTGTATTTTGTATTTATTTTTCTGCCGATTTTTTTAAAGAAAACAGGCAGGTTTGGAAGACAGGTTTTCTCTCTCTCTAAAAAAATACACCATTTATCATAGCCACAAATTGTAAAAAAACAAAACAAAAAAAAAAAACAGAAATTATTGTTGGATTTTCAAATTTCCGACAGACATTGGACACATCACTTGTGACAAACACTCCCATCAGAAAATATATATATCACCAAATTTGAGCTTAAAATAGCTGTACTTTGTTACTTTGTACTAGCTTTGGGGAGGGTCAAAAAAAAAGAACTCACACCAGGACTTGTAATATATATCTTCTACAGTGTGCAAATAATAATCTATCATTATTTTTGGAGCCTTGCTAAGAAATCACATTCAAATTTCTTCACTGAAAGTCAATATTCCAAATCCCGGTGAAATATGGTTTAAATGTAACCGTTCAATCAGTGTCTTCAAATAGTAAAAAAGTTACATTTTTGAACCAATTCTGAGTGTGTTTTCACCATCACTGTTTTAAATGCCGTTTAAACCTCAAAGTGCTCACTGTAATATCAAACTGTAAAAGCGGTTCTGACTTTAGAATGTCAACTACAGCAGTATGCAAGTTACGCACTTAGTCATACCAACACATTTACAGCTTCCACTTAAAAGGATAAAGACGACCATGTGACACATGTTACAATACATTTGTATTTATTAAGCAACAATTCAAATATACCATGAAAAATAATCTTTCTTTTCCCCACAAATACAACATGCTAATGTTTTTAGCACAAACCTATGGCATTTTACATTGTATAAATTAGCCTAGCAGCCGGCGATCTTTTCCTGTTCTCATATGAAGTCAGGGACAACAGCAGCATTTAACAAAGGTAACGTTACAAAATTTGTCACTCACAAGGTTCACCTACAAATCAACACGTTTTCCAAACAAATAACATGCTAACGTTATTAACACAAGCCTATGGCATTTTACACTGTATAAATTAGCCTAGCAACGAGTGAAGATTTCCTCTTCTCATATGAAGCCAGGATAAATCACACACAAGACTTAAAATGCTATTTTGGTGGAGACTTTACTGTCTTCACAATTTATTGTGTCTTATCTGTGAAATTAAAGTTAATAAAAGTTTTGTGTCCACTGAGGGAAATGGTGTCAGCTTACAAAAATAGACAGGAGGTCTGCGTCACCGCAATGTGTAGTGACATTTCTGGGGAGGTACACATCAGGCTACAGCGTAGGCTATGGCGTCGATTCAACACGGAAATATAAATTCCACATAAAGGTCAATATATTTTCCTCAGTAGCTGGTGGAGACCAAAACAGGAGAGTGAATATTGGCTTACATGCATTAGGTGGCCTGAAATACAATGTCAAATAAGTGCTAATGTTGCTAAGTGTCCGCTGGAAACCGTTAACGAACATCAACATTGCTGCTCCCCCTCCCCACATGTTGGCTAATAAATCAATTCATATTGCTCTAAAGGGGCCTTGAAGGTACCATCTCCGTCCAGCTCTACAACACAACCAATTAAGCTGCTACAAAATAGTTAATGTACAAAACATTACTGGAAAGTTAAATGATGGAGATATCTGTCAGACTGATATCAGCAGAGGTAAATATTTCATGACGGCACTCAGGCACAGAAGAACATGTCGACCCACAGCTGTCACTGATGTAACAGAGTGTAATAACAACATCATTAATCTCTTTTAGCCCACACTCTGCAGCCACGATGCCACTCAGTAGCTCCTGTCTGTTTGTTGTGGGGTTTGCCGCCCTCTAACCAATCACATGTCCAAATGTCTGGATAATAACAAGAACGCACAGAATCTTATTATGACTCTGCAGTTTCCAGTCGACACATTACACAACAGGATCATAAGCACAAAACTGGATTGAGAAAACTTTTAATTAATTCATGGATAACTGTGTGAATTAGTGTACAAATCCTGGGATTGTGTTTAATGATTACACTCTAATGAGAAGCTATGGTCCAGCTTCCAGCCCTCTGGAGGGAAACAGCACATTCAGAGATGCTGCGACAGCAACTAATTAATTCCACATTTAATGTTACGCCACAGTGTAATCTCACTGACAAATATATAAATCTGAGCCCAAATTTGAAGGTATGTTTCAGCTTCCAGCCTCCGTAAGCTTGTTTTATAGTGTTGACATGAATTCACGACATCACCAACCCTGTGCCATGAATATATTTATCGCCTCTGCTCCCTCTTGAATCAGCGAAACAGATGTTGCATCTGAGAAAAGAACAGAGACACAGGCTGCACCCCAAAGTGCAGCACAAATGTTGTCATCCAGTCGCAGCAAGACACATCTGCATACAGCAGCTGCACAAAAATAGAAGATAAGAGGGTACGGCCTGAGAGGATCGGTCGTCTCTATTTCACAGATTTGTTAGAGCAAGTTTATTCACATTACATTAACAACACATTTCCCATTACCCCTGGGGCTTCCTGTCCTTTGTCTCGGAGCTCAAGGAGAGTCAATTTTATTTGAAAAGCACATTTTATTACAGGAAGTATACAATATTATTGCTGCATCCAAACTCACTTCCTTGTTCAGTCATTCATGACTCACTACACAGTGTAATAGACACTCAGCTGTTTAGTAGACAGCTTCAGAAAAGTATGAATTATTGTCATTTTGCATCATCACTGCAGGTGTATAATGATTTATTCTTCCTGAATCAAAGGGATAAAATGTCATAGTTTGAGTTAAAATGAATAGATTTATGTCATAAAGCCCTCTAGGCCAAGTTCTCATGGGCACAGCCGTGCTTTGAGCTAAATGCCAACGTCAGCATGCTCACAATAGCAATGCTGACATGTTGATGTTGAGGGGGGGTATGTTTGCCAAGTTCTGCATCTCAATGGGTATGTGTACACGCACACTAATATTCCACTGTTATCCTGAATATGACATTATTCTGAAAAAGATGTGGGTCATGTAAAGAGAATTTTCTGTTTAGATTCAGAAGGCCTTTTTCTGAATTTAGCATTTTCCAGTTAAGACATGGGATATGCCGATATTATTAGGGTTTTATGTATATAGCCTATATGCGACTTAATTTAGGTTGTTACGGCAGTTTGCGATGCAGGGCCTCTTGTCTCTTTATGGTCAGCTCCATGCATTGTCATGGATACAGATCTTGGGTAGAGATGCTTGCCCAAAAGGAAAATCCCACATTTCTGGTCCGAAGGAGAAACACTTACTTTTAAACATTATTAAACATTATCAAAGACTTGAATATGAACGTTTTTTTGGATATGTGCAAATATAGCAGCTCTGACCTTTTCAAGAAGGTGGTTGAAGGAATGACAGAGGGAGGTTGTGCTCGCACAGTCTAACATGTCCGCCACCGGTGGGAAACTAAAAGAAATCCAATTTTGCCACAAAGAAGTAAAATGGCATAAATTACTTGGAATCCGTCTGTCCGTCCGTCCATCCATCCATCCATTTTCATTCGCTTATCCGAGGCCAGGTTGTGGGGGCATCAGGCCAAGCAAAGTACCCCAGACATCCCTCTCCCCAACAAGACTTTCCAGCTCCTCCGGGGGGGACCCCAAGGTATTCCCAGGCCAGATGAGATATATAGTCCACTCCCTGGCCTCCTACCATTGGGACGTGCCCAGAACACCAACAGGAAGTGCCCAGGAGGCATCCTGATCAGATGCCCAAACCACCTCAACTGTCCCCTTTCGACGCCAAGGAGCAGCAGCTCTACTCCGAGCTCCCTCTGGATGTCTGAGCTCCTCACCCTATCTCTAAATCTGAGCCCAGCCACCCGACGGAGGAAACTCATTTCGGCCGCTTGTATCCGCGATCTCATTCTTTCGGTCACTACCCAGAGCTCAAGAGCTTAGTAAGACTGTTGTCTCTTTCTGAATAAGGGCAAAACCCAGAACATTTTGTGAATGTATCATCATCATCATGGTAGCTTGTAAGCATGCTAGATTTGTTAATTGGCTGGGACTGAGGGGGATGCCATTAGTTTTGAGGTATTTAGTCATAAACCAAAGTATTGGACAAGTTAGACCTGATGATGCTGCTAAATGGAAAGTTAGAGGATAAGCACAGTGATTTCAATTAATCTTGACGGGGGGGACGTGAATGTCTGAGCCAAATTTCATGATAATTCATCAACAGCTGCCGAGACAATTCACTGAAATACAACGTCAACCTCATGAGGGCGCTACAGGGTCCCTTAAAAGACATTAGGATACAGTGTCTGGGAAGATGGTTGTCTGAAAAAATCTGATATCAGACAGAGCTGTCAGTGTGTTGCACTCAGTTTCCATCTTCAGTCTGACATTTCTCTACCCAATTACTAGAGACCACAGACTGTATAATAAGATGTTTATATTCTCTTGTCTCTACAGTATAATGAGCAATTTGTTTTCTGGGTTTTTGGTTTTCAGTTGTTTTTTTCCTTTTTCATGTTATTCATTCATGGTTTGTCTTGTTTTCTGTATTATTTTATAGGTTCACTCCTAATGTGTCATGTCTGGTGTTACTTCCTGCCTTTGTGTGTTTTGTCTGCTCCACCCTGATTTGTTTTACCTGTTTCCCATCAATCCCACTGTCCCCTGCCCCCCTCTTTCACCCTGCTCTCCTTCTGCTCTTCTCTTGTTTTTTGTCAGTCCATCTGCAATGGTCTCCTCACTACTTATTGGATTGGAAATCTTTTTTTTGAACGTTACAATTTGATGCTATAAAATGGAGATTTGGCGTCATGATCGACAGCTGTGTGCCAATCAGTGTGCTAGCGATCTATGGCGCTGCTTGCAATTGGACGGACAGGTGTATGGGCTGGTCTCGATACCGTGGAGGTCGCTACTTCCCAGACTCTGGCTCCAACCGATGTCACCAAGGCACAGTGAGAGGAAGTTGGGATGAGTTATCCATATTTATAGACAGACTATGATTGAGTCCACAGCAATTCATAGCCATACCACTTTTCTAAGTTCTAGTTCTAAGAGTACGGTCGAGTGAAGTAAAACAAACTCTGATGTTGGACGATACTGGAAAGACATGTCGATTTAGAACAGCCTCTATAGCAGTGTCTATCTTGTCTGTAGCAGTTGACATTGCTATTATTACTCCTCATTGGTTTTGGCACATAGCTTGACAACAGCACTGATAACACCTCTGGCGCTGACTGGCTAATTGTTTGTCACCCAGCGCCTATTGCACTGATGGATTGTCAACCAAGAAACCGCTGTTTCATGTCATGGTGCCAGAGGAATTAGTCAGTTTGGTGGAGTGGGCGGATGAAAAGGTCTGGACCCAGGCAAGAAAATCTGATATCAATCCATCTAACAGTCATAGAGATATTTCAGTCTGGACCAAAGTGGTGGACTGATAGAGGTTACCATCCCTGGCTGGACTAAAGTGAAACAAGAAAACGAAAAAGAAAAAATATATTTAAGAAAAAAGCACTGACTTTTAAAAAGATATTTACAAACCCTACACAGATGGTAGGTAACCATATGTCAAAGAAAATAAAAAAGGTGCCGTAAAGGAATCCAACACATTTTACCTCCTTCCCTCCCAAAATGTATTCACCATACACCTTTAACGACTGGCTGATCAACAGGTGCGTTATTGATTTTCTGGGGCTGCTCATACAGTCGTTCTGCTGGCTGCAGCTGTTAATGAAATCACCACAAACATTTCAGAAACTAAACAAAAAACTTCTCCTGCCATCAGCCAAACAAAGATCTGACTCACTTCCACTCACCCCAGGGTTTTGCCGCTATAGCATTCTTCCGTCGGCTGGAACAAAATGACCACGACTCAGCAGAAACATAAACACCTCAAACACCAGGCGTGCACGCAAACAAAGGGATTCATATTTAATTCATAAGCTCTTGCAATGCAGGAAAACCAGATTTTCCGATACGCTGAGGCCTGGAAGCTCCTCGCAGCCGGCTCTGGTGGATCTGTTCTGTCAACCAACAGACAACAGCCAGGCCAAGACACAGACGGGAAGTAGCTTCTTAGGCTGGTTAATGTCAGTGGATATTTACTGTCACTGGGTGGGCTGTTGCATCCCGTGGGGCACAGCTGCATTTCCCACAGGACAGTTCCATCTTAATGGGAACAAAACGCATAATGAAGCACGGCTGGCGAAGAAATGGATGCAGTGGCAGTGAAACCATTTTCACCCTGGGAATTGTCTCTTTGTAATCTACTGTACCGTGAGAGCTGTTTGTCTTCTTCTGCACAGAAAAAAAAAGGATACATGTTTGAACCAAAGGGGAATAAATGTTCTTGATTAGTGCTCTTATACTTAAAGGGAAAGTTCAACGCAAAATCCAAAATATATATTCTACATCTTACCTGTGGTGCTATTTATTAGGGATGGGCATTTTAAGTAATTTCCATATTTGAGTACTCACATTAAATTATTAAAGAGTACTCGAATACTCGCAGAAAAACAATTATCATAACAATAGGAATTTAAATTGGCCAACAATGGAAAACAAGCATGATTTGAAATTCATTTATTGAACAACATGGCTTCATTTAGCCTACTAAATCATACATCACATAATTAGCAAACTTTCTGTTGCTGCCTTTACATAGCTTAGACCCCAGACTGTATGTAACAATGGCAGACACGTCTCCGCTTACTCCCTCTGTACAAAAATTAAGCCAATATACCCCAGATACAGCTGCTGCCATCTTGTGCTGGTGATGAGATTTGGAGTCTCTGCAGCACCGCCCCAACACCCATCTAACTAATCGCGAGCAGTGTCACTTAACATGAGCACACTGATTGCCACACAGAGCTGTCCATCATGACATAACACCCCATTATAGCATAAAACAACAAAAACAAATTAAAAGCAAACCTATAAGAAACATGAACGCTTAAGCAAACATCTGTGTGATAAGAACTACTTAAAATGTCAGAAACAATTGTTTGGGAAAAAAATTCAATAAAATGTTCTTTTGAGTTTTCAGCTTGTGGAGGGGGCAGGGCTTATAACCTTTACTGCAGCCAGCCAACAGGGGGCGACTGAGATGTTTTGGCTTCAATTTTGGGAAGCTGTAATGTCTTTACTGTATATACAGTTTATGGGTTAGACGCAGCACTGAAGGACTGTCTCCAGTCTCCTCCTGGTCAGTTCAACATCTGCTTGATTAGCACAAGCTAACACGGCAGCGGTGGCTAACATTCGACACCGACAACGACGTTTAACGGTCCCAGTAAACTCATACCAACAGTGAAACAGCTCTGTTGTTAAACCTGTTAGTAACTGTAGGTTAACGTTAGCTGTGTGGTGCTAACAGTTAGCCCGGTCACTGTGTGTGTGTGTGTGTGTGTATATGTGCGGCCTCTCACCAACTGTCCCCAGCACGGAGCTATATATATATATAAGTCATGTTCATATGTGAGAGGTTAGGTGGTCAGTACTCTATGCATTTAGGAAATACTGACGTCCAAATCGAGTACTCAGATGCTCATGCCCATCCCTAATATTTA
The DNA here is from genome assembly GCF_006386435.1 of Epinephelus moara. Lineage (NCBI taxonomy): Eukaryota > Metazoa > Chordata > Actinopteri > Perciformes > Serranidae > Epinephelus > Epinephelus moara. The sequence goes on from NC_065528.1 coordinate 17,611,079, forward strand.
TCAGTCCTGCACCACCAATGGTTGTGGATCCGCTCATATTTTTGGTTATCATTAATACAACCTGTTCAAACAACAACGCCATTTTATTCTAAAATGACACAGGATTGCGTAAATTAGGAATAGTGTATTAAACCAGCTGGAATCAGGGTTTAAAAATGTTTATATTAGCAACATTAGCATTAATTTGTCAAAACATCTTCGAGGTGTAATATAATTCAGATACTGTACAAATCAGTGTTCAGCTTTAATTTGAAGTGATGCTTTTTTTAGCATGTGAAATGATTCAATGAAAAAGTCAGGGTGCATAACTGCAGTGAGATCTCATCTTAATATGCAAACATATTCACATTCACACTGCAGTTTGTCAGGAAACACAACAGGAGGCGGCTGTGTATGTATGTGTGTGAGTGTGTGTGTGTGTGTGTGTGTTGAGGGGAGGGGGTTAATTTGCAGGCCTAATGTCTAATGTCACAGGAAGCACCAGCAGCCATATTGATCATTTTTCAAGCCCTGCCTCATTTCACTAAGAGGCTCAGCCCGACTGCTGGTGGCATTTTCAATTCACTTATGAGACCTACAGAAAAACAACTGCAGCTCCAACGGCAGCAGACAAAGCCACATAATGTTTATCTGAAAATAAAACAACGGTTCTGTTTGCAGTTATTGTGAATATTACATTTATTTAGTGATTCAGTTCACAAAATTGTGAACAACAATACAACAATTTCGAAAATAGCAATATTATTAGTTGCAGTGGAAGCATACAGTTAGGCAAATAAAACACACTATTATTTGAAACAGCTTACATACACACTATTAAAACTCAATTAGTCTGTATGAGTGGAGCCGTAAGTTTTATGGCTTGTATTTTTAATGCCGATAAGGGATTTTGTTGCCCTCTACTGGTTGGGGAGCTTTGCAGCAGCATCTCTTAATACAATAATTACAAAATATTATGTATTCTTCATTATGACAATTAGACATAACCAGTTAAACAGCATGGTATCTGTTTCAAATTAATTTGACATATATTTATGTTAAACAAAACTCAAGAAGTGTGTTTCTATCCACCTGATGTTAGGCGCATAAAAAAAACCTGAGAGTTGAAATATTGCGAAAAACTTGTAGGCATGGCTGACGTGGAACTGTTGATTTATTGTTAAAAGCAAAATATGTACCAGGAACAGGCTAAGTGAATTAATTCTGATGTATATAACGCTTGTGATGAGCTTCCCTTCCACCACTAAGTGTTTTATCTCAATACACCAACTTCTAATATGTGCACAGCAGCAGTGGATTGAAATGCGCATCAAATTTAATTTTCTCTTGCAGAGCTTCTGGAAATTTAAAAGTTTTTATCTGTATGATTAATAACCGCCGTATTATATGATCTTTCACATGTATAAGCACTCTAAACACTGACACCTCTGCATAAAAGCCAGTACACCACTCTACTCTTCATTGCGCACTTAAAGCTGGGGTAGGCGGTTTTATTTTGGCATCACAAAAATCCCTTGATAAACTTTAAGGATATTGTAATTCAAGTGATCTGGGAGAAAACTAGACCCATGCAGCTCCTCCTGGCTCTTTTTTCGGGCTTAAGAAAATGCAGATGTGCGTGCATGTCTTTTCGGTGAAACCCTGATTCAGTATCGGAGAGTCCTGCAGAGAAAGTTGGTATTCCAGCATTGGCAAATGCTTACGCTGCAAAGCAACCCAAAAAAGAAAGATGGACTCAAAAAGAGAATCTGACAATAAACGTAATAAAATAAGTCATTACTGGTGAAGCATTTCAGAGAATGAGATAACGTGCTATCCAGAGCTAAAGGCTCAGGACTGAACCTTCAAGATCACGTTAATGTAGCTAATGTTCACAGGGTTTCCTCCACCTCACTCCACCAGGAGGAAAGCAGGCAGCAGCTCTGGAGCCAGAACCTCAGTTTGCGGCGGCAGCATCCCAACCTAGCCATCGCAAACCCCATCTCCGCCCTGACTCCTCGCTGGATTCGCAAACTTTCTGTTGCTGCTGTTACACAGGTTAGACCTGGTGCTGTCGCTGGTTACCAGTGACACCCCGCACTGGCTGAATTCGAGCCTCTACAGCCACCGACAGAAGGTTTGTCTCCTGAGCTGCTGCCGTTCTCCTCACGAGGAAGCAGTCAACAGTGGTGGGAGATGAGTAGCTAGCTAATTCTTGTTTTGTTTGTCGTTTGATAGACAAGAAGGAGAGAGCGAAGCAAGGCAGGGCTGAGCAAATGAGCTGCGGGCAACTTCACAATTAAATATGATAAAATAACAAAACACTGTAGTGGATAAACTAGGTTACTATATGAATTGTGTGTATATGCCCATGATCGTCTGGTGGGAGCGGTGGAGAACAGAGAGGAGAGAGTTGCAGGGAGAAGGTGTATTTTCAAAATCTGCTGTTTTTTTGTTTTTGACCTCCCCCAGCTTTAATGGATTTGATTACCACATTAACCAAAACATTATGTGCAAACGTCATTAAGCTCCTTCAAATGACATTATCCATTAAAACGACACCTGCCCTCACCTCACCTTTGTCCCTAAGCAATCACACAGGAATCAGAATTTTTCTTTGGTTTTGCGCTTGCTGGGGAAGACGGAGGAGATGGCGTGGGTGGGTTAACTGTCCTGCTGGACAGGTATTGGTAAGAGGATGTACTGGGTTGGTAAGACAATGTGCTGGGTTGGTATGAGGATGTGCTGGATCTATAAGGTGATGAGGCTGTGCTGGATCTATAAGGTGATGAGGCTGTGCTGGATAGAGCTGATGTGCTGCGCGGATAAGCTGATACACTGGGTTGAGAAACTGGTCTTGGTGCTGGTGCTGGTCTTGGTGTTGGTGCCGGTGCTGGTCTTGGTGCCGGTGCCCGTGTCGGTGCTGCTGCTGCTGCTGCTGCTGCTCCTGCTGCTGGTGTGGATGTGGATCCGTATAAATCAACGAGTGGGTGCGTGGTCTTGTACTGCAGCAGGTACTCGGGATAGATCTGGTGCTTCTCAAACACAACATAAATGGTTGGGTTTATAACATCGTCTACGCAGCTGTTATAGAAGTTTATGTCCCCGCCGTCCTTGGAAGGAGCTCGGCGGTACGTGGAGCATCCTTTGGTGTAGTCTCCCACCAGCACTCGTGAGATGAACATGGTTTTGACTGTTGAGTCACCGGTGTAGCTGTGGGAGTATTTTGCATCCCTGGCAAAGTAACTACCTGAGTTTGGACACAGAGAGTTCTGGATTATTGTTAAGTCATTATATTGTCTGTAGAAAGACGCTAGGGTCTGCAATTATTTTCATTAGCAATTAATCTGCAAAATATTCACTTAAATAAACATCATTTGTTTATCTGGTCCATAAAATGTCAGAAAATAGTACTTTTTTTCACAAGCATAATTCCCTAGCACCCAAGGTGTCCGACCAACAGTCTAAACCCAAAGATATTTAACTCACCACCATTTGGCTTATTAACAGGCGGCCTCTCGTAGCCTACACTTGTATGTTTGGCATATGAGAATGAATCTTAAAAAAGGTCATTTTGAAACTGTACCTGAGCCTTCAACAACTAAACAAGAAAAATACACTTAGAGTTGAAACAAGGTGGGAAACTGAAGGTAATCTGACTTATCACTCAAGGGGAACGGGAAGAGATACTTCATCCACAACGGAAAACAACAAGCTCTCCATCCTGGAGAGAATTTAGTTGGAAGAATGTCATGTGTAACTTTTGTACTCCAGCCCAGAAAAAATCTTTTTTTTAAACCATACGGACTGTTGGACATCGTGTGGGAACAAAGAAGCAAATCACTTTGATGTCTTTTGGGCATGCACCTCCATCACCCCTTTTTGGACTAAAAATTATTGCATTCTTGAAACTGTTTTCCTAACCACAATAACCTTTAATTCTGAACTGATGTACCTGATTAGACTGGAGGGGAAAAGATAAATATCTGCTATGAATATTATTGGTGGCATGTCAGAAATCCCTAACCAAGAAATGGCTTAAAAAATAAATACCTAGTACTGATGAATGGATTGACTTACATAATATACACTGATCAGCCAAAACATTAAAACCACTGACAGGTGAAGTGAATAACTTTGATTATTTTGTTCCAATGCATTGTTCTGCTGGGAAACCTTTGATTCTAGCATTCATGTGGATACCACCTGACATGTTCCTTCCCCTCATGGCAACAGTACTCCCCAATGACAGTGGCATCCCAGCAGAAGAAAGCAGCATGCCACACTATAAAAACCTGTGGAGCGTGACAAAAAGCTCAAGGTGTCGACCTGGCTTCTCAATCTGCTCAAGGATTCTTGTGATGTGCCTGTACCCCAGATGTGCCCCTACTCCAAGGTGAGGCCTCTTTGGATCGGACTTGGCTCTGACCTGTCGAGGCATGGACACAGGATCTCTGGGAGTGTCCTGCGGTGTCTGGCACCAGGGTGTTGGTGGCAGATCCATTTAGTCCAGTGGGTTGTGGGGTAGGTTAATGGCACGTGCCACAGATGCTCATTCAGCTTGGGATCTGGGATCTTTGGAGGCCAGGTTGACACTTTGAGGTCTTTAGCCCCTTTTCCACCAACATTTCCAGGATCCTTCATTTCCAGGAATTCATTTACCTGGGTAATCAGGCTGAAGACGTACACGATTCGGCGTGTGCCCTATATTTAGCTCCGCCAGCTTGTTGGCTGGTAACATGGTAACATTAGTGCTGGTAGAGAGTACCCATCCTTAATCAAAACACAAACGAAGTGAAGCTTGTAGAAATGAAATAAAGTTTGCAGCCACACTGGCACGGAAGTGGGGGACGCTGCAAGTGTGTGTTCCACCAATCAGCGTTCTTCAGCAAACAGCCCACCCCTCAAGAATTCTGGGTAATCTGAAAAGTCCTACCCCCCTGCTAGGTACTTTTCAGGGAAAGTTTGGGGTTGAGGGAAAGTTTTTCCCCCCCGGGTAATTTTGGTGGAAACATGCCGAGGTTTTTCAAAATCCTGGGGCTGGTCTTTGTCACATTCCTTGGGCCATTCCTGAGTGATGTTTGCAGTGTGGCATGGTGCATTATCCTGCTGGGGGGCCACTGCCATTGGGGAGTACTGTTGCCATGAGGGGGGTACTTGGTCTGCAACGGTGTTTGAGTGGATGGAACATGTCAGGTGGCATCCACATGAATGCCAGAACCAAAGCTTTCCCAGCAGAACAATGTATTGGAACAAAATAATCGAAGTTATTCACTTCAACTGTCAGTGGTTTTAATGTTTTGGCTGATCAGTGTATATGTAATGGAGAGAACTTTAACTTTGTGTGCACATTGATTGTGATGTTAAGATTTTAGGCTCAGTCTAAGACACTGTCCCATAATCTTATATTTTCTCTTTAATCTTATACAACAACTGCACATCTTTTGTTATCAAATCAATAAGTGGCCCCGTGTTAATATTTCTTCAACTCACCTTGGCCAAAAACTGTTCCGTTCAATCCACAGACTCTCCAGTCAAAGTTGGCGGTGCAGATGGCCTCTACGTATTTAGAGTCAGTGCCATGAAAAAGCTTTTTTTCCGCCACAAAGTGCTGATTGTTGTTGTTCTTCATCTGAGTTTTCTGCCTTTATTTAGGAAAAATACATCAGAAAATGTAAATTAAGCTCCTTCAAACAACTGTGTTTATTCAAGTTTCTTACCAAAAACAAGATACCCGATTACATTTGAACACCCCATGATAATGTTAAAATGTTCCTTTGCCCAATACTCATTTTTACTGAACAGAGCTTGAAAGCATCATAATGTAATTCAATGCAACCTCCAACAGCGGTTAGTTCCATCAATTTGTTCTGACAGAAACCCTGGAACTGACTCAGTAATGTCAGTAACAAGCATTATCTTTCTAAACAACACTAACATTAGCCACCAGAAGCTACTTGCTACAGCAGCATAACTCGTCAACTGAGTCACAGTGCATTCTGATACTTACATGTTTTCTTTTGTATGAGGGAGAATGAGTTATTCCTTCTTTAAAAAGTTACACAGTCCTGCTTTAACAGCCAGAGAGCAGTGGTTATCTGAACAGATACAATGCTGACCGAGCTAGGAAGATATTTAACGGACAACCACTGAGATGAATAGGTTTCCAGAAAATCACATACTGTACGTACCACTGAAAGACTTCCCAAAGAGCTTTGTTCTGAATCCTTTCGATTTTGATGATGTCAAAGCCTCTCATAGTTTTACAGAAAAGTGTTTCGATTTCCTTAAATTCACCAGAGGACCTCTGGAGGGCGACGAGCTGGGAAACACACAAAGAGAACACGTCAATATTAATGCATGCTGAACACAGTATGATAAAATATACAGAACTGGGACTACAGATTCTACATGTTTGCACTTCTTATTTCTATGTTAAAGTAATAATGTTGAAGATCTTTGCGATTGCTATTTTCATGTAAACTTCAGATTTCCAGATTGCTGCAAAAAACACTGCATTGAAAGTTGCACCCAGAAGATAAGCAATAAGCAGTTGTGGATGGTACCAATGGAGTCGTTCTGTACCAATAAGCAGTTGTGGATGGTACCAATGGAGTCGTTCTGTACCATCCCCATTTTTGGTCCCCCCTCTGTTGGGGTACCTAGCACACAGATCTGGTACTAAAAGGTGGAGCTGTGAACACTGCAGTCTGATTGGTCAGTAGAGGACGGTCACTCTGCTCAGGGCTGAGTTATGGCTGGTTTTGAGGCTCATGTAACTACTGTTCATACCATGAAGAGATTTATTAGTAGACAGTAACTATGAAGGATGTTTTCGTCCGCTTGCAACAGCTGTAGACCGAGAAATAATGACTTAACTCAATGGGCCGACTGCCGGCAACTTTTAAGGTGGAACGTTAACTTGTAATGCTACTCAATGCATGAGGTGACGACGTGAATCCATCAGCACACCTTAAATTTCACTGTGACAACTTTGACCATTACCTTAGTCTTTATATGACATACACCTTTAGCAATGAGTGGATCTTCAACCGTTTATGTGTATTAATTTAACATCATATATTCTAATCCTCACTCGGAGAAAAAAAAAGCGTCGTGGAGTGTTGTTCCTGTGGGCTATGGCAACACTAAACCCCTGAGCTTGCCTGAGAAGGACTAAATGCACAAACCCACTATTTTTAAATATCCCATGGAGAGAGACTCTCACTGCAGCCTATTTTATTTTGTTCTGAAAATGTTGGCGTGCAGTCTCGTTCTGTGGACGATAAACAGGGTGCAGACTTCCATCTGTGTCACTGGTAATGAGGAAATACAGTGAGCGCTGGACAGAGAAGTGAGTGACAACAACCCCAACCACATGAAAGAGTACTGTTTGCAGAGGAAACCCTAGGGTCTAGGTACCATGTCTGATGGGTTACTTTTGGTTCCAAAGGTACCATACCGAAAGTGTTTGGTGGAAACGGGGCTTATGATGAGGATTTCTATCAGTTACACCATGTAGTGTTTTATACTACAAATTTACTTGTTTTTCTAAAACACTTAATAGTATGTACATTCACATAACTTTTAAGCCCGGGCTTAAATTATGACTTCTAAGTTATGTTATTGTGCAGTTTGAATGTGTGGTGCATTCACAATACCCCGTATCCTGTTTGAGGAATCTGTGTCTTGTCCCAGTGGTCGGGTATGGGGGTGAAGTTCTGTTGTCCAACAGTCCTTCTGGTGTCAGAAAGCAAAGTAGGATTAGTTTAGTTGTGAGACTGTTTGCATAAAATGTTTCGTAAGACATAAAACATGCGTGGGACCCGTATAGTATATTTGAGATGTCATACCTGGCTTTCTTTGTTCTGACTTCAGCCGCAGAGACAAACTGGGGACGCCTTCTCACAAGCCTCTTAGTGCCATAATGCTTGTTTGTTTGTATCATGTCTGAGGAGCAGAAAAAAAAAAGATTATAATACCGCTTGAATAATTTAAAATGCACAAAACTGTAAACACAGAGATCCATTGCGTAATATTTGTTTACCCTGGAAACTGAGTGAGTATGACTGTGAACCGACAGTGAACTCCACCACATCTTTGTCGTCGTCCAGATACTTCTGCTCCAGGTTTGAGCTGTCCATGTTCGCCGCTTTGTGTCCACCAGCCTGCAACACAAGACAGAGACGTCTGGTTTTACCTCAGAACATAACTGGAACTGTAGATGACCAGTTGGTATGCAAAAAGATTATAACCAACGTCCTCTTGGCCTCCAATTTCCCCAGATCCCAATCTGATAGAACATCAGTGGGACGTGCTGGCACCCCACCTCATAACCCACAGGATTCAAAGGATCCACTGCCAACACCCTGGTGCCAGACACCACAGGACACCCTAGAAGTCCTGTGTCCATACCTCGACATATCAGAGCCAAGTCCGATCCAAGGAGGCCGCACCGTGGATCAGGGGTATGTCTGGGGTACTGGCATGTCCCACAGATGCTTTATCTGATTGGGATATGGCTCATTTAGAGGCCAGCTTGACGCCTTGAGCTGTTTGTCACGTTTCTTGGGACATTCCTGAGCAGTTTTTATGCTGTTAACACGCTGCTCTATAAAGGTGCGGACACACCAAACCGACAACAAAGAACTAGCGGCGACGAAAGCCAACTGTTGCGTCATCTACATCGCCTCACGTCGCCCTGTGTCAGTTGCATTTGAACACACTACACGGACTACATCCGACGGCCAAGTAGCACGTACGTTCTGCGCCTGCGTGAGAGAGAGCGGACCAGACAGTCCCGGTGTTTCCTCCGCAGGCTCCACTTCACTCAGCTGCCCGATAAACCCACTGCTTCTTCCCACTTTAACCTGAATAACAAACCAGGGCTCGGTGCTCCGGTTGGATCCAAACGGAGAGCCGGGGCTAGCTCAGAGACTAGCGGAGGCTAACTGGCTGTGCTTCCCTCCGGTCATGCTGCGGCTGATGCTCCGCTAGCCGCTCCCAGCTAGCTGAGTGAAGTGGAGTTAGCCACCGGTTTCACTACAGGCAGATTCACTCGCTACAGGGGCGAGGAAATAAAACCTGAACAGCCAATCAGAGTGATCTCTCTCACCGACAAGTTCCGCTGACGTTTCAACATGCTCAATCGGCCAAAAAGCTGCCGACGCCGAAGTGCCGACGGTGCGGGACACACCGCAAAAACTAGGGTGACAGACACTCACCGACGGCCCGACTTTAGTTGACGGCCGACCGACGGCTTGGTGCGTCAGGGCCTTAAGTTTAAAATCAATAACTTCATGTCATGTGCTTTTTGGAAGTGTAAACCTCGAGGAGAAAAGACAGGCTCAGCTTAGGAGGGTAGGAGAACTGACCAGCTTCATGTGAGTGAGCTCCAGTTAGCACCTTTAAATTTTTATTTCTTAATAATTCAGCTGTCCAATTTGAGCATGACAAACTTAAATTTATGCAATCTGGCTGCAATCTCCACTGCTGCTCATCTCTTTCCTCAGGGATGCTGCCACACAGCCACAGAGCTGTGGAAGCATCTCTGCCTCCTATGATTTTGTGTGTGTGTGTGTGTGTGTGTGGATATGGAGCTATAGCAAATAAGATTAAAACTTAAACGATGTGCATGGGTAGCAGCTTAAGCTACAGAATACAGCAGGGGATGTCTACTGTAAACAAAAACAGATAAAACAGAAGTGTTGCAGCGTTATGTAAACACGTGTAGTCGTCAGTTCAGCGCCGGTTTAGTAGACCATGAATGGGATGGATGAAGTGGGAAGTTCAGTCCTGGTGGGATTGAAATTTTTAAATTTCTGTCCCTTTAAATGGCTGAATCTGAGACTGCTTCACTGTGTCCTTTCCACGACAACTGTCAGAGTCCACATGGACAACATCCAGCGTAGCTCAGATAGCCGACGACTGCATTAGAGGGCTAATATCACATCAGAGCAAAGCTTGGACACCTCTTTCTCATCATGTGCAAACATTTCTGGAGTGAGTCTGGAGTGAGTTTGGAGTGCTTTTGCTGCGGTGAGACACTCCAGCAGTGTGCAGGGGTTGTGGTACGCCTGCAAAATGTCACTGAAATCGAGGTAAAGTGGCCATTTTTAGCCCAAATCAGCTCCACTAGCTTCGCTTGCCGAGGCATGTTGTCAGTGTGCATATCTTCAATTAAACTGCTGGCTGCTGCTATTATTTCATGCTGCTCCACTGTTTGCTAACTCGCACTGTTATCTGTGTGGAGCTGTTTGCAAGGCCTTTATGACGTGGCGTTATTGGAGTATCCTGGACCAGAGAATAATGACTTCAACCTTTGATCAGCCATATAATGGTCAGATAATATATTCCACCACTGGCTGCTTAATAATGTTGTAGATCAGGGAGTGTGGGACATCCCCATTTCAGAGTACTTCCCATATAGCATTACATAACTATTACATAGTCTCGATAAAAATACTGATGAGAGCAGCTTTTAAAGAATGTCTGCATTATCACCACTGAAACAAACTAAAAATAACTCCAGTTACTCACAGCTGAAGCGTACATGGTCCAGTTCCCAGACTCATCCTCCCAGTACCACACCCACTCAGTGGTGTGGATGAAAGTTGGCTCCAGCAAGGAGTTTGTGGTAGAGAGTCGTCGCACTTTGTCCGATCCCCGGGTCATCGTGTCAAAACACACAGGTGGGCTGCTGCTGCTAAAGACAGAAAACCAGATGACTGTTAATTCATACCATTCAATTCATTTGATGAGCAGTGTTTCCCTCAGTTTCCATTCTTAAAGCTAAGCTAAGCTACCATGCTGTTGACTGCTGCCTCATACCTACTGTACAGACATGACAGTGGTCTTCAATTTCTAACTCAGTTCTGTTTTATTGTGTTTACATTATGTTTATTGTTTACTGTGCTGTATCACAAATTGCCCCTTTGGGACATTTACGTTTTCTAAGTCTAATGCGGGATTTATATTTCTGCATTGACTTAGGGTACGGCGTATGCTCTACATCGATGCAGAGCCATGCCATACCCTACGCCTTAGCCTGATATGCACCTCCCCAGAAATGAAACTACTTGTTGTGGCGACGCAGACCTCCTGTCTGTTTCTGTAAGCTGAAACCATTTCCCTCAGTGGAAACAAAGCTGTTATTTACATTAATATCAAAGAGAAGAAACAATAAATTGTGAAGACAAGAAACCTCCCACAAAATAGCATTTTAAGTCTTGTGTGCGATTTATCCTGGCTTCATACGGGTAGAGGAAAACTCAGCTCATCGCTAAGCTAATTTATACAATGTAAAATGCCACAGGCTTGTGCTAATAACGTTAGCATGTCGTATTTGCTTGGAAAAAAGACAAATATAAGACAGTTGTTTTGTTTGTTGGTGAACCTTGTGAGTTGTAACGTTACCTTTGTAAAATATTGCTGTTGTGACTGGCTTCATATGAGTAGAGGAAAAGTCCGTTAGCCGCTTATTCATTGTAAAATGCCACAGGCTTGTGCTACAAACATTAGCATGTTGTATCAGTGGGGAAAACATGTCAAGCAAAGACAAGTTAATGAGCTAAAATTAGCGTGTTAACTCAGGTATTGTGCTCCATGACTGCCAGTCAAAGCTGGAATCGATACACTCCCATGACTAATGCTGAGGCTGATGTTGTTAATTTCTACATGATTACAGATCGTATTTCTGCTGGAACATGTCTGGACATGTACAGAAGCTTTTATTGGTGATTTTTAAAGGCAGAAATTGCTGCTATTCTTTGCTACACTATTTCTGGTTGCAATGACAGAAAAGGCAAGATATAGAAAAGTGGAAATATTGACTATTCAAATGACCAATTTTCAGCAGGGGAACTTAAAGAGACAGTCGCTAGACAGACAATTTCACACAGAGGGTGAATGTGCAACAGTAAAAGAGTATCATTTGGCCATTAAAGCATGTAAACAAGTTCTAGTAGGAACCAAAAATACAAGTATGTACCTGACAATGAGTATAAAAGGTCCTCTTTAAGAAAAACATCTTCCCAGAACTACAGTCCCACTAAATGTCAGTAGAGAGTACCTGTATGTGTTTTTAGGGTCACAGTAGTCCTTCTCAATCATCTCATTAGCAGGCAAGGCGTTCCAATGATCATTCTCCCAGACCTGCCATCTGTACGGCAACTTGTCATGAGCTTTAAAACATCGGTCTGAGAACACATCGACCATAAAAACAAAATTAAAGATGATTAATATGACAATTGTACTTAGGTACACAAAATAAATGTAGTGGTCAGCATGATGATCTGTGATGTGTTCTTGATTACTCACCCTCATGTTTACAGTGTCCTTTGATGAAGTACATGCATATATCAGTTTTATCTAAAGGAAACAAACAAAAAGTAAACCGTAAAGTGTTTTTTTAAACATGTCACAGTTCTTTTAGACAACTTTTGCAGCTGGTGTAGTTTACCTCTGACAGGCCTTTGCCTTGGTCCTCTGTTCGGTCCATCATCACCGTTTGCATCGTCGTTGACAGCACCAGGGATATCGTTAGTCGAGCGGGTTTGTTTCAGGTCTTGATGGTTGCCCTTGTTTCCTCTGTTGCCCCTGTTGCCAAAGTTGCTGCCTCTGCCTCTGCCAGCTGTTGAATTTTTAGTTTGCTCTCTGTTGTGACCGCTGTCGCTGCTCGCATCAGTGTCGTTGGCAGCACCAGAGATATCACTGGTGGAAGACTTCATTTGCTTTTCTTCGGTCGTTCCATCTACGCTGCCCCAATCCATGTCATCGTTGTCATCAAAGATGTCACTCGTAGAGTAGGTTCGTTGCAGGTCTTCATGGTTGCCCTGGTTTCCTCTGTTGCCCCTGTTGCCTCTGTTGCCCCTGTTGCCCCTATTGCCTCTGTTGCCTCGGTTACCACCTCTCCCTCTCCCTCTGTGCCAACTCCTTTGTGGTAAATTCTGACCATCCTCCCTGCCGGCGGAAGCAGAGTATTCACCGGTGGAAGAGTTTGGTTGATGGTTGCCCCTGTCGCCCTTTCTGTCATTGTACTTCAAAGCCATTTGGTTTGCATAAACAGTCTTCAAAGACTGGAAGATCTCGTCAGGCACGCCTCTTTTCTGCAGGTTCTTGTATGGCTGTAGAGCAGTAAATTCATGAGTCTTGGAGCAGCTGCAGTCGCGGTTCAGGAACTTGTCACAGATATGCAGCCTGTGGCAATCAAAACCTTCCTTACACAGGCCAGACTCCCCGCCACCATTGTTGTAATCGTGACATATCTGGTACAGGGAGGAAAGGTGGTTACAGTCAAGCAAAGCAAAAAGTAAGGAAAGTGTCTGGAAAACAACAAACAGGAAATGCTGTTGTGATATTAACAACATTTACATTTTTCCATAAACAACTCCTTTAAGATGATAAATACAGATACTGTCCAACTAAATCTGAGTGTGGATGAAGTCAGCGAAACTTTAGGACCTTTAAAGCACCGGTTCCCAACCTGGGGTCCCGACCCCATTAGGGGTCACCAATGCTTTACAGGGGGTCACAAGGCCTTCTTGATTTTAAGAGGTGTAAGAAAACTTTATTTTTTTCCCCCCAACAATCTCATTTGAGAAACTTCAGTGGATGAATCATCTGTATGAAGTCAAACTTACATCAGGCAGCAGCGACCTGTCGCTCTGCAGCAGCAGTGTGGAAAGCTCCGCCATGCTCAGACTGTCCAGCTCATGAGCTCTCAGCAACCCCGCATTATGTTCAGAGTGCAGCGTATGGGAGAATCTGCATCCTCTCCTGTCACCAAAGAACACAACGTGTATAATTCAGTCATGTGTTGGATTTTTTTCAAATATACAATTGCTTGATAAAAGAATAAATTACTGCGTGACATTTTGTAACTACAATACATTTAATTTAGCTAAAAGTACATCTTACTGGATGTTTATGAAAGTCTAGTATATATCCTCTTGAAACTTGAACTTTTTTGTTTGGTATGCATTTTTAATTTCTCCTAGATATTTGGGATCAGTTGGACCCAATAAATAAAAAAACTCAACATTGTTAACGATAATAAAGTCCCAATGTCCTCAAACGAGACGATAATAAAGTCCCAATGTCTTCAAACAGTTGCTTTATAAATAACAGCGTGTTAGCTTGTTACTGTTGATAAAATTGGTCAAATTTGTTGCCCTATCAAACTACAAACATTATTAACCATAAAATGTGATCAGGTTTTGGACCTTGTCCACTTCTGTGTCGGGATCGGCTGCAGACTGACTTGGCAGAGATGGCTGCCATCTTGTTTTTACATGGATTAGTGTATTGTGGTCTCACTACCACTAGATGGCATAAAAAAGTGTCCACGAGCGAGGACAACAGGTCTGAGTTAAGTAGAATGACATATAAGGTCAAGTAAACCCAAATTCTGATGTCCATGTATGACGACATGGGGTCTCAGGAGGATATAATAACCTATATGTGTTGGTCCCTCAACACTTGGGACTCTGGGCCTGTGCCCTGTGGGCCTGTTCAATAATCCATCCATGGGTACTGAATATGTTTAAGTGTCTTACTCTTGACTGATACCAACCTAATCTAAAGTAACATGTTCACAAGGCTAATGGTCACCATTGCAGCAGAGCACTGAAACACGGTTAGCAAGATACTACTACTGTAATTAAGTTCATATGAAATTTACATTATATGTACAGTATGTGACAAATGTAGTCAAGGAATTGCTTCTTTGCTTTCTTGCTGACAGTTATGAAAAGCTTACTTAGCTTACTAGCATGAGGACTTACAACTAAAACCCCCCAAAACCAAACCATAAAATCTGTATGTCCTGGAAAACTACAGAGAAATACAGCTTTATAGCCTTAACCTTTGAGTGACGTGCTGTTCTAGCCACAGTGTTCTCATTAAGCAAGTGTGAAGTGTTTTCATTAAGCGAGTAAGTTAGGTAAGGCTGCCTTGAGGCCTATCAGCAAGGACAGTTCTTTGTGTTTCAAAGATGCAGCTGCAGACTGTCTGTATAAATAGATAGTAAGAGAAGAAGAAGTAGCTCACTGAGCCTGAAACTCTGGGGAAAGTTTATTGTGCCCGCTTGCAAATGTGATGATAAAAATCAGAAAGACAGTCTTTGTTTGTGAGCTCTTTATCACAGAGATTTCCACCACAGTTTACAATTTGTTTTTACTTTAATATAATAAATATAATTTTATCACAGTGTAGATATAACTTTATTATTGTGCTTTTGAGGTGCTGGAAAGGCTTTATTACCTTTAGACAGAGTCAAGCTCACTGTTTGCTTCTGTTTCCAGTGAGACAAACTTCTACCATGTGATGTTTGTTGCTTTTATATTGTTTTATTATTATATATGTTTTAATTTAATTTGTTTTGTTAAATTATTTTATTTTATCTTATGTGACTTATTCTTTTTTATTTATTTATTTTAACATAAGTGTGTATGTGCATATGTGTAACTGTAAAGTGAAGACATTGGAAAGACATGACATGTGAACACATAAATAATGTAATATATTTTAGCTTTTGATTGCTTTTTTGTAAGACTGACGTTAATTTCTTCAAAATAAAAATGAGACTGACATTAATAGAAATAAAATAAAATAAAACAAAACAAAATTAAATTAAACATAAAACAAAATATAACAAAATTAAATACAACAAACCAAACCAAACTTAAATAAAATAATAATGATAATATTAATAATAATAATAATAATAAAAGCAATACTACTATGTTTAGTAATATTACAATAAAAATAACATATTATTGAAAAAAATAAAATAAATAATTATACAAAATAAAAGCAATAATACTATGTATAGTAATATTACTACAACAAGAAGATATAATTGGAAAAATAAAATAATGAAATAAAACAATGAAATAGAAGAAAATAAACCAAGAATAAAAAAAAACCCAAAATAAAATGAAATAAAACAAATAATAAAATATTATTAAAAAAATAAATAAAATATCACAAAATGAAATAAAACAAAACAAACTAAACTTAACTAAAATAATAATAGTAATAAAAGCAATACTACTATATATGGTAATATTACAATAAAAATAACATTAAAAAATAATAAAAAAATAAAATAAAAGTAATAATACTGTGTATAGTAATATTGCAACAACAATGAGAAAATATTATTGGAAAAATAAAATAAAAGTAAATTAACGTAAAATAAAACAGTTTGTTTTTAATATCAGAGTCGTTAGCGCATGTGTCCTTGCAAGCCAAGCGTCCCTGAACGCATCACGTGTGTCAAGGCCTGTAGAACAGGGCTTTAAATGCAACCAACCGTGTCATACTTGACTACAACGCCTAAACAAACCCGTGACGGCGTCTTTTTAAAAACTCAGTCGCTTTAATTACACACCAATGATGTTATTACTTTGGACTTTAACATTAAGTGTTACTTTTAAAACAGCTGAGATGTCTCTGAGCACGTCACGGGTCTATCTGGTCTGCACCCATATGACTCACCTAAGGCCTCATACTTTGAACAAACATACTTACCTGGTCTGAATGAAGGGGCAGGAGCCGGTCATTAGGTACTTTCTGCACAGGTGTAGCCCACTGCAGCCTCCAACACACTCCTTTGCTCTGCACAGCTTCAGGCTGGTCCTGGCCACCACCTTCGGCTGCCCGTAAGGACAACACAGAGCAAATTTCTCCTGGTTATTGATGATCTCATTCGTTGAGTCGCCCGAGCCGAGGTTAAACATCAGAAAATCTGTGTTAACTGCTCCTTGATTGGCGCAGATGAACTTCAGTATTTCTGACTCCATGGTTTTAACGCTTCCTGTGTTTGCTTCCACCTTCACACAAAACAACACGGCGACTGCTGATCATTTCTGATGATTGGAAACCGAAACTTAACTATTTTTAGCAGGAATGAAAACTGTAACGCTGCTCTCGACCGCTTGGGGGCGTCGCTGTGCTGTGTGACCTCATGCAGCCCTGTATTAATAGGAGGACAGAGGAGAGACATTTATGTTTTCATTACTCTTTTTTTGGGTACAAAATAAACTAAAACTAAATAAAATAAAATAAAATAAATTAAATAAATAAAATAAAACAAAAAATAAAATAAACCAAAATAAAATAAAATGAAATAAAACAATACAATATAAAATGAAACAAAACAATATAAAATGAAATAAAATAAAATGAAACAAAACAAAAATAAACTAAAAGAAAAAGAAAAAAGACATAAACAGAATAATATAAAACAAAATAATATAGATTAATAAAACAAAACAAAATAAACCAAAATAAAATAAAATGAAATAAAACAATATAATTTTATAAAATGAAACAAAACAAAATAAAACAAAAACAAAATAAAATATAATAAAATCAAATGAAAAACAAAATCAAATAAAATAATACAAAAACAATACAACATAAAATAAAACTAAATAAAATGAAATAAAAAATAAAATGTAATGAAATGGAATAAAACAAAACAAACTAAAATTAAATAAAGTAAAATAAAATAAAACTGGTAAAAATGGTGTCATATTCATTTACTGAACTATCTTACTGACACATTGTGCCACTGAGGAGAGAGAGTGTAGATTAGCCTTGCTGAAGTTGATGCAGTAGTTTAAAAAGCACTTTTCAAAGCAGAGTTACAAAGTGCTTTACGTGTCAGTAATTTAAACAGACGAGACATGAAGACAACAACTTTTAGGTAAGGTTAAGTTAGGTTTTGGTATATCAAACCTAAGGACATAAAAGACTAAATGAACTTCAGACTCAAGGCTCTCTGATAAAAATATGTTTTAAGAAGGGACTTAAAAGACATCACTGACTAGGCTGACCTGATGTCCTCGGGCAGATTGTTCCAGAGCCTCTGGGCCCTGACAGCAAACGCTCTGTCCTGTTTAGTTTTCAGCTGGACCCCTGGAACAGACAAAAGACCTCTGCCCAATATAGCTGGGAGAGAGACCATGAAGAGCCTTAAGGTAATCAGTAAAATCTTAAAATCTATTCTAAAAGACACTGGGAGCCTGTGTAAAGAAGCGAAACCATAGACTGTATAAGGGCTAAACTGGAGTGATGTGATCACGTCTCTTGGTTCTGGGTTCAAGTGTCTTTACACTGTAAATGTTTTCACAGTAGGTGTGTAAAATTACAGTTGCAACTTTTTAAAAATCCTATTACTGTAATCCAGTTAATGTCATCTGTCAGTGCCACCACCTATAAAACATGCGCAACATGACTCCACTGTGGTTCCTTGAAATTTAAAACACTGTAATTCTCTCGTACTGTCTACCATAACGTACCTGTATCCTAATGTTCCGTTTTATTTCCTATCTCTTCAAGCCCCCATCTCAAAAAAGCAAAATCTACTCTGATCAGTCGAGTCTTCTGCACCATCACTGCAGCGGAGGCTGTAACACAGTAGTGACACTCTCTACCCTGAAAAATCACAGATAAAAGCTTTTAAACCCAAATCATGTTTGCCTGGTGTTAGCATGTAGCTACATGTAGCAGTGTATGTAATCTGAACCAGTTCCCAGCTGGTGGGTCGCCGTAAGTGACTCGTGAATGTGCCAAGTTTGTAAAAGACACACTTTATTTTAAAGTAAAGTGAATATCTGGCACAGAGCTTTTATTTTGAAGAGCTATTTCCTGTTGTAAAGAGACAGACAGCTACTGTACAGAGACAGCAAACTAGCTTGAAGACACGGCCAAACACAAGTATGACACTGTATGTATTAAACTGTGTGGACCTTGAACTAATGACTACAGACAAATCTGGACCCTGTGGTTGGACCAGTTGGGAACCACTGTAATAATGTATACCATTGCAAAGGCCATAAATCAATTTAATGTTTTAATTTTGTCCTAAATTTAGATAAACTTCTGTGGAGTTGTTTTTGCAAATTTAATTTTTCATGATAAAAAAAAAAATCCCGATTACATCCGCTGTCATTAAACACAAAGAAATAAGTAAATGAAATAACATAAAACTTGCAAGTCCAATTATTTACCATGTCTGTCTGCAGCATCAGGAGATGAGCGTTCATCATCCCTCTGCTTGCAGCACATTTCCCATCAGCCTCGTTGCTTCCTGTCCCCCTCCCTCTCCCTCAAGTGAATATAAAGTACATGTTGGAAGTGATTTTTCCATGATCTTTTACACCATCTGCTGCCACCAGAAACTCAAGCTTTAAATTTCATCCCTCAGGAAGAATGAGAGCTTTCTTTCTCTGTCAAGTCAAACCTGGAGTCTCACAAAGGCTAAAAACAAATTAAAGGGGCATCAATGTGTCCAGATTGGGGACCTTTTCTAGATGCTCCCATACAGGGGATGGATCATATGTAGTCCCCAGTCCTCAACTAAGTCAAACACTTGTGGATGATTTTAGAGATTATTTTCCCTCCATCAACACCAAAACACCAAATAAGCGAATATCTGTTGGAAGAATACAGACGTTCCTCCAGTGGAGTTTCAGAGATTTGGAGGTTCTGTGCCAAAGAGCACTGACACTGTTCTGGAAGCTCATGGTGGCCACATTACAAAGACATTTCATATTGTTTTTCCCTCTAATTTGTTACTCATAATCTAGCACTGCACCATCTGTGAGGGGAAACCTGTGCCAACAAAGTTGTTTCTATGGAAATAACTTATCGTGCAGCAGTTAAATCTATTTCAAGCAGTATTATCAGCTTTTTGGCCACTTGGGGGCAGCAGAGCGAGCATAAACATCCAGCAGATACAGCACAACATTGACATTCATTCAGATATTTAAGTCTACTAAATCTGAATTTCCACATTACACATTCCAGTGCAGATGCAGTCCCCTTTGGACTTTTACCCTTCTGAAGAACTTCACCAAACTGAAGGAGCTCAGCTGGACTGGACTTCAATCTGACGACCACTTGCACCTACTTAATTTATTTAAGGCCACTGCACACCAAGTCCACATTCATCTGAAACATTCTGGCATCATAAACATCTTCGTAACAGGTTTGATTTTCTGCGTTCTTTAGCGTGCGTCAAAAACCTTTAGAGAGTTGTTTGACCGAGAAGCAGTGATCACCTGAAAGAGAGCGGAACAGGGTGCACGATGGTAATATTCAGGTGGATGATGATGACGAGGAGGATGATGTGGACTGCACACAGACAGAGAGCGACAGTGTAGAGATAGACGGAGGATGGCTCATCCCCTTGAGCCAAGGTGCCGAATGCAAGACACAAGGAGAGGGTGGCAACAGCCAGGGAGGTAACTCCAGGGGAGAGAATCAAGGGAGCAAAAATGTCTTTCCATTTTGTCTTGTATTGCGAATTTTTGCACAAATAGTACAATAAAACACTTCGGAGTGTGCAAGATTTCCAGACATAACTTGTTTGCGGATGACAGATCTAAAAACAAATACAAACAGGGCGCCCAATAGCTCAGTGAGAAGAGTGGGTGCCTCTTGTTTTTTGGTCATGCTGGTAAATCTGAGTGAACTACGGTATTCTGTTGTGCTCATGGTTTCAGTTAAATGAACCGAACGATTGAATTGTGGAGAATGTACCCGAGCTGACGATTTGTAGCTTGTCCATATTGACAAATGTTTAAACATTTATCTGCGGATGCACAATCTAAGCAGCTAAATAACGTTAGCTCAAGTGGGTAGCCAACAAGCTGGTTTTATATATCCAAAGAACTTCTATAAAAATGAACAACTTGGCAACCAGACCAGCCGTTTTGCTAAGCCCCGCCCCTTTTTGATGGTCCGACAAGATGTGGGCCTAGGCTTTTAATCTAAGTTTTAGGGGTTTATTACCTAAAGCAGGATTTATAGTTGTGTGGCAGACCCTACGCACGTTGCCTTCGCCGCTGTGAGCATTTATACTTGTGCGGTGGTGTATCTGTGTCACTCTGCAGTTACACCTCCAAAACACTAGTCGGCGGTGGAGGTTTCTGTGAAGTGCTGTAAAGATTTAAAACACACATTAAACATGGCTTAATAGAGACAATTTCGAACACAAGTACACAAATCAGCTTCAAATACAACATGCTAACGTTATTAGCACAAGCCTATGGCATTTTACATTGTATAAATTAGCCTAGCAGCTAGCAGACTTTTCCTCTACTCATATGAAGCCAGGATAAATCACAGAAATGCTATTTTTGTGGAGGCTTTATTGTCTTCACAATTTATTGTTTCTTCTGTCAAATTAAAGTAAATAAAAGCTTCGTTTCCACTGAGGGAAATGGTTTCAGCTTACATAGACAAGAGGTCTGCATCACCGCAGCGTTTCTGGGGAGGTGCACGTCAGGCTACGGTATAGCTACGGTGTCGATTCAAGGCAGAGGTATAAATTCTGCATTAGGGTCAATGAAGCAGAGCTGTGTTGTCGGAGCTTGGTACTAGGTTATGATTGGCCAATATGTGTCTGGGGGGCGGGGCTTAGCAAAGGGTCAATCGGGCCTAGGCTTTTAATTGAAGTTTTAGGGTAGTATTTCTTTAAATGCATTGTAGAGTTTTTGTATTAAATCTTTTGAATGAAAGTCAATGACTGACTTTAAATTTGGTAAATAAAGGCGTTATTCAATATTTATTATGACCATAATTGTGTTTCATGGGTTCCTTTAAACCCACAGGCTGATATTCCTTTATCTAAAGTTACACTGCTGCTGCTGCTTGCTTTGTAATTAAAGCATGGAGGTTTAGCTTGTTGCGTAACCGCATTTGCATGAAGCTTTGATTAAAAAAAAAGAAAGAGGAAAAAGAAAGAAATAGAAAAGGCAGTGTGTGTCTGTCAGAGTGTGTCTGTGAGCCTCTGCAACTGCGACCTGCTGCGATTTCCTGCTTCGGGTTTCCCTTTAAAAGGGGGCAAGGCTCAATGCTGGGAATTCACGTCATTTCGCCGTTTTACACACATCCAGATCAATGAGACAGAGAGACAGGAGGAGGGGGGAGAGAGAGAGACTTGCTCTTCCAGGAAGGGATTATTAACCAGCACGCTGCCGACCTATGAAGGGAAAACACACGCAGACAAAAGAAGTTTTCACACCGACAGCCGCGCTATGGAGCCGGCCAGCAGATAAAACACAGAAAGCAGGCTGAATGCAAGAAAAGCAACTTCTCCCACAACAAGAAGCCGAGCAGTCGGGCTGCTTTCCTGCTCCTGCTGCTGCTGTGTGTGTTTGTGTAGGGAAGGGAAGGAGATAAAGAGGAGGACACAACGGAAAAGTGGAAGGAGAAGGAGAGAAGTTGACGGGAGATAATGTCTGAATCCTCCTCCGCTGCGAACAAGGTAACACACTCCCCTTTGTTTGCCTCTCCACCTCAGTTTTTAATCCCTCATACTGTATCCTCCGCTCTGCAGGGATTTATACCTCCTCTAAAAACAACCGTGGAGCTCGCGCGAGCCCGCAGCGGCAGCAGCGCCATTCAGTTGAGGCGCGTTTGTTTTGCTAGTCATCTGTTGCTCGCGCGGCTCCACGCTCGCAGCTCGCCTCCACTCCGCTGATGGGAACAAGTCGTGACTGTGTCTGTGTGTGACACGCTGAAAAAACACGTTGCGTTTACTGCCTCGGAAAGTGACCCCGAGCCGGTGGGCGAGCGTGGTGTTACCCACGCGTTTGCGAGCGCGAGCGGCGACGAGCGAGAAAGCGTTTAAGAGGATTCTCGTGCAGTCACAACACAACAGCAGGGGTCATAAAGAGGAGCTGTTAAACTCACTGTAGGATAGGCCTATTATTAACACCACACATACTGTAATGGGATAGGAGGCCTGCCATTGACGAACTCACTGTACCGCAGTGTAAGTCACCACATATAGAAATACAACTGAACAAGTGCTGAAATGAATGGCCAACTTTTGCATCGTTGATTAATTGTCATTTATTGAGAAAATCCAGCTTCTCCGATGTTGCTGCAACAATTTGCTGCTTTTTTTTGTTCATTATTGCAAGCTGACAAGTTGGAGTTTTGGCCAGTTGAGAATTGTACCTGGCAGTTTTTAATAGGGTTGGTGGGAAAAAATCGGTAGTATCGCGATATTTTGCGTGGCAATATTGTATCAAAAAATGGGCGCCAAGTATCGTCTTTTTTAATTAGCCTATCTAAATTATTATCTCAGCAAATTCAAAGTAAACAAAGTGTGTGTTGTTTTTTTGGGCTAGTTTTTTTTTTCGTGCTTTGTTGTATTTGTGTAACGTCTTGGCCAAGGGACTACAGATAAAAAATAGCCTTTTTACTTATTCTCGTATTTTTATACCATGTGTATTTATTAATTTTCACTGTCCCTTCTTAAATAAACAAAACTAAATTTTTGCTAGCCTACTAAAATAATAAAATAAGTTGCTTAGCAAAGTTTTCAGTCAATACTCTGGCTTCTCCAATGTGACAGTTTGCGACTATTTTTTGTGTATCATTGTTAGCTTACAAGTTTGAGCTTTGGTCAGTCGAGAATTGTACCTGGCATTATGTTTTTACAGTTTTTTAATAGGGTCCAGGGGAAAAACGATACAGCATACCGAAGTGAGATGCTGATAAGTTGGAGTTTTGGCCCACAGTTTTTTTATGTGGTGGGTGAAAAAAATGGATACAGCATAGTATCGCGATATTTGTGTGACAATATCATATCAAAACAGGGGCGCCAAGTACTGATTTTTTTTTATTAGCCTATCTAAATCAAATCAAATTTTTAGTAGCCTACTAGAATAATAAAATAAGTTGCTTTTACATTTTGCTGCAACAAAAATAACTGAAGTGAGATGAACCAACTTAACTTAATTATTATAAGATGAAACAAATGCTGACAAAGTGTTCAGTTGAAAAAGGGCATTAAATCACAATATATGTTAGCACAATACTCAGCATAGTCCAGCTTCTTCAATGTGACAATTTGCTTTAGGTAGCCTTGACTACGGATAAAAAATAGCCTTTTTGCAACTTCTGGCATTTTTATACTATGTTTTTTTTTATGAATTTGCATTGTCCGTTCTTAAATACACTAAACTAAACGCATGCTAGCCTACTAGAATAATAAAAGTTGCTTTTTTAGCCCCCTAGCTACATTTTGCTGCAACAAAAATAACTGAAGTGAGATGAACCAGCATCATTTGCAGTTAAAGAAGGGTAATACATCACAATATACGTTATTGTAATACTCAGCATATCACAAAACGTTTAAAATCTCAATAATATTGTACAGGTGGGAATCACCAGAGGCTCCACGATTCGATGTTATTGCGATACGCAAGTCAGGATATGCTGAGTATTGTGATAACAGTTTGCGATTTATTACCTTTTTACCAAAGGAAAACTTTGCCAACATCTCTTTTATCTTATAAGACAAAATTTTCAGTTTGTTCCTCTCATTTTAATCATTATGATGGCAGCAAAATGTATCTAGTAGACTGGAAAAGCAGATTTTATTATTCTCGTAGGCTACCAAAAGTTAAATTTATATTTGCAATATTAATAATTTATGTAGACCTATAAAACCTCAATATTTAGCGTCCATGTTTCAGTACAATATTACCATGCAGAATACAGCGCAAAATACCCCCACGATACTAAGCCCTATCGTGACTTAAGTATCGTGCTAATATTGTATTGTGGGGTCCAACTGTGTTTTTCTAACATGTTATAGACTGAGCGACTAATTGATTATTAATCTAAAAAAACAACCAACAGATTAATCCATAACTAAAAGATACACTAGTTGCAGCCTTGCTTTTTAAGAAACTTACTAAATGGTTATTTTGGCTTTTGCAGCTGCTGATCAGACTGTGTAAACAACCTGGAGACACTTTGTGCTGGCGACGTGTCATAATGTTTGACATGTTGACACTGTTCATTAATCAGTAATGAAAGTAATCTATAGTTGCAGCACCAGAAAGAGGAAGATGTGAGAGATTAGAGAGGGAATAATCATCAACACAGATTGATCTGAGTCCCAATAGGAAATAGAGCTGAGAGATTAGCCGATTAATCAGCAGCAGTGTTCATAATCTATTGTTTTTGTCCTGAAATTAAGCAAAACAGGTAAACATACACTGGTTGTGGTTTGTTAGATGTGAGAATTTGCGAGTTATGTGTGTTTTCAATTGAATATCTTTGAGTTTTAGATTGTTAATCAGACAAAACCAGATAGATGGAGGTGTCACTTTGGGCTTTACGCACTTGCGACGGGCATTTTTTACATCTTTTTGACCTTTCGTTAATAAAAAAAATTGTTCGCCAGGTTAATTGTTGATATAATCGTTAGTTGCAGCTCTAATAGGACCATTATAGAAATATTATTTGGAAGTCAAGGTCAGCCTGCAAGCTGTTCAATGACAGCGTAATATGGTGTTATGAGGGATTCTCATTGCCGAGTCTGATGTCACTGCACGACTGCATGCTGGAGAACGATCAGCACTCCACTCTGAGAAGTTTTCCACCACAGGCACTGGTCGACAGCACTCCCCTTCACCTTTATACTGCAGCCCAGCTCTGTCATAAATGCAGCCTCTCTATCATAAGCTGCTTTGCCCTAACTGCCCCATCCCCTTCCCCCTTAACCCGACCTTTGTCTAGACAAGTGAATTTTAAAAAAAAGTGGACAGGAGAGAGGGCTTAGTCTCTGAGAGGAGGAAATAGAAGACTGAAAGATTATTGCTTGGCTTCCACAGGAAATTCCTGGTGCATACAGTTGGTGTGCAGGTCTCAGACTGGCTGGGTGGTGACAGCCGCCTGAAACTGGAGGGAGAAGCAGCAAAAACCCAGCTTCATTTCCTCAAGAAACTAAAGTGGCTTCATGCTCTGTCTTCATTTGCAGGAAAGGAAACCAGTCAACAGAGAATGACCACAAACTGGAAAAACTCATACCTTAACCTAGATTCAATAAGAGCACAATAGCAGAGCGAGAGTGTCTCAAATCTCGGAGTATCCTGGAGAGGGCTGCAACTAACTGCTCTCACTGTGGGAAAATATGCAGATTATTTTTATGAGTAATTGATTATTTGTTTAGTCTTATAACAGTGGTCTAAACAAAGTGAAAGGGGCTGTTAGAATGTTCAAGAGCCCCAAGGTGACCTATTCAAATTGCTGGTTTTCTCCGACTGTCGGTCCCAAAATCTAATCTCGAATCATTTAAAACAGAAATGTGCAGCAAATGTTGGATTAGGGGAACTGAAACCTGGAAATGTTTGCCCCTTTTTTTGATAAATGACTTCAACAATTGATCAGGATTTTATGGTCTTCAAAACATCCAAATACTCACTTGAATATCCGCAGTTCAGATGAGGGTGGCTGCACATGTGGGTGCTGTCTGCTTTGTGCCTGGAGATGTAACAGGTGTTTCTGTGGCAAAGAAAGAAAATTGGGGAAAACTCAGTGATACAATTATTCCTGGCTGCTGTTACGACTGCACCTATCTGTACCGACTCATTAAGAAAAGGGCACGGTATTCGTCCTCTTTTTAAAAGGACCAAAATACAGATATACAGTATATACTTATCCCCCTTAGATGAAACATATGGAAGAAACAGTTTCTAAAAAATATGTGCTCTAAGGTTGGAATTATTCTGATAAGCCTTAAGATGAAAAGTTTTGGATGACGAGATTAAAAATGACCCATTTATTACTATTAACTTCAGATCAGACATCCAAGTGGGTCATTTCCATACACTTGTGGGTTTATTATTGGGTAGCAATACATTTTTCAATTAGAGCTGCAACAATTAATCAATTAGCAGTCAAATTAAAATTATAGCGAGGTTAACTGATAATTGATTATTTGGTTTGAGTAAAAAACAGTAAGAAAAAGTAAAAAAAACTCTCTAATCCCAGCTTCATAGATGGGAATATTTTCTTGTTTCCTTACTCCTCTGTGACACTAAACTGAATATTTATTGGGGTTTTGGACAAAGCAAGACATTTGAGGAAGTAATTTTGGGCTTTGGGAAACACTTAACGACATTTTTCCACCATCTTCTGACATTTTACACACCAAATATCCAATCGATTAATCGAGAAAATAATCAACAGATTAGTTGACAATGGAAAAAAGTTAGTTTCAGCCGTAGTATCAATTAATTGTTGCGGCCACAATGCCCAAAAAATGCCCACGAGGGTGACATCTTGAATTGTCCTTTTGTTCTGTTCAACCCAAAGATCTTTAGTTTAAGACTAAGTGAAGTGTCAGATTCTCATGTTTGAGAAGTTGAAACCAGCAAATGTTTGACATCTATACTTTAAAAAAAAATAACTTCGCCAAATTGGTTTTCAATGTAGCTGACATTAACTGACTAGATAATGTCTCAGATTTTGGATATTGTAATACCGAAAGTGTTGTCTTTTCCTGGTTTTAAAGGCTGCATTACAGTAAAGTCATGTCATTTTTAGGGATCGACTGATATGTTTTTTTCAGAGCCGATGCCGATACCGATTATTATGAAACAGAGATACGATAGCCGATGTTTACAACCAATATATGTCTGCTGTAAAAATCATAGCTGACACAGAATTAACACTAACGAAGTTGAAGAATATGCCAGCTAAATAAAAGCAGATTTATAAAAAATAAATAAATACACAATAATCATAAATACAAAATGTAAAAAATAAAATGAAAAACAATAAATAATAATAAAATAAAATAAAATAAAATTTGTTTATTTTTAAAGGGACATTGTGTAACATTTTCAGTTGTTTATTGGCAAAAATTGATGTCTGCATTCATAAATATGTCATCACTGGTGTACTATTACCTCCACCAATAATCTTATATAAACGACTTATTCTCGTAAAAGGAGAATTTCGGATTTGTTTGTACATTGTGCGGGTAAGTCGTCTGTGGGGTTCCATTACGTTTCGCCATCTTGAGAATACACCCGCCAGCAAGGGACATACAGCACCGCCTTCGGCGTTTTCGTTGAGAGCCAGGTCAGCACTGCGTGACTGAGGAGCCGAAGGAGAGGAGCAAGAGGCGCTTCGCTACTACCCTGGCAAATTTGAAACAAAGTCCCACTCTTTGAGCATAATGCAGGATCATGCATATGCAGCATCATGGGAGACGGAATCCTTGTCGCCAAGAAAGCGCAAAAGGGAATAGAAAAGGCAGCGTGACCGGCGAATTAAAAAAACGAAGGCCCACATCGGGGTAGCCTTTCCCAGGTAGAGAGAGCTGCTGAGGGAGAATGGTAATGCAATCACAGGCCAGCGCCGCTGTTGGCTGTTAGCCGCTGTTAGCGGCCAGTCGCTAACAGCCTCATCCCTCTCCTCGCATCACTGCGCCGCTGTTAGCTGTTAGCCGCTGTTAGCCGCTGTTAGCGCTGGCCTGTGATTGTATTACCTTTCTCCTTCAGCAGCTCTCTCCACCTGGGAAAGGCAACCCCAATGCTGATCCTTGTTTGTTTAATTCGCCGGTCACGCTGCCTTTTTGATTCCCTTTTGCACTTTCTTGGCGACGAGGATTCCGTCTCCCGTGATGCTGCATAATACATGATCCTGCATTATGCTCAAAGAGTGGGACTTTGTTATGCGGCAGTAGTGCCGCTGACCGCTAACAGCTGTTAGCGGCGCAGTAATGTGAGGAGAGGGATGAGGTGTGTGAGTTTGAGCCACTTGTCAGTTGTCAAAGGACAAGACGTGATTGGTTTGTTTCAATTTACATCCGCCCCAACAGTCCTACGTTGTAAACACAGCCAGCATGGTGAGGAGGGGGTTTGTCAACTCGCGTCGCGTGTGTCTCTGTAGGAGCCTGAATGAATACTCCATGTAGTATCGGATGACATGGTTTCATCAGTGTTATCATAGCTTTTTGGTACACAGCGGCTACAGTTGTTGAAATACGTGTTTGAAACAGTGAGGCGCTAGAGTGCGCCATCTGTTTGAATGCAATATATGATTTCAACATTAGATGGGAGAAATTCCTACACACTGTGGCTTTAAGAGCCTAGAGTGGTATGTGCAGGCATTGAGAAGCACGCCAGAGGCAAAACAGCGCAGCCAAGGAAAGCAAAACTGTATATCGGCGGAAAAAAATCATCGATACCAATAACCCTAAAAATTCATAATACCGGCCCCCATAATCGGCCAGGCCAATTATCTGTCCACCGCTAGTCATTTTCTTCACTTATCAGACTGTTGTAGCTGTTGTATTATTTGCCTTTACCCATGTAGTCATTATTTCCACATTACTGATGATTATTTATCAAATATCTTGTGTAAATACTTTGTGAAAGCACCAACAGTCAACCCTACAATATCATCTCAGTATTGCTTGAGTTATTGCTCAAAAATA
The DNA here is from genome assembly GCF_006386435.1 of Epinephelus moara. Lineage (NCBI taxonomy): Eukaryota > Metazoa > Chordata > Actinopteri > Perciformes > Serranidae > Epinephelus > Epinephelus moara. The sequence goes on from NC_065528.1 coordinate 17,640,324, forward strand.
TTGTGGCATTGTATTTTCCTCATATCATCCAGCCCTAGTGGTTGCCTAATATTCTTCTATCAAGCAGCTGTTAAATTGTTTTGACCCTAGATTGGCCAACTGATGAAATCAATAAAATTTATAATGGTACAATATTATGGTAAAACAATATGTACAGTTATAGCAAATTAATAAAATGATGATAATAAAAGTAATGATACGATTTTAGTTCGTCAAAAACAAAACTGAAAAAAAATTGCGAGCATTTGCTGTGTGTCTTTGTCATGTCATTGTAAGGGTGACGTTCAGGGGATTTTGGACTCTTGGTCAGACAGAGCAAGCAATTTGAAGTCATCATGTCAAAGTTTGGAGAGTTGTGAGGCGTTGCAGCTAGGGCTATTTTTGACCAATTTAAAAGATATCAATATTGCATGATATTGTAGGGTTGAGTACTGGTGCTTTCACAAAATATTTACACAATGATATTTTACATAAATAATCATCAGTAATGTGGATATAATGACTCAGTGGTTAGAGGCAAACGACAGAAGAGCTCGAACAGTCTAAGTTAAAAAGTTAAAAGCAGGAAAGACAGCACTTAAAATGTTATGACATCCAAATTTTAACAGAATATCTCATCTTATATCAACATATTGCCCACCCTCGTTGTGTACTGCCTTGTGTGTGCTGTACCCAAATGTTTTTGCTGCAAAGGTAGTCTGTGATTGGCAGATTTATTGGTTATTATCATCATTTATTGGGCAAGAACGTCAAACATTTGCAGGTCCCCCTGCTCTTAGAAACTGTGATGGAAATGTTTTACCGTTTGCAGACATTTTATAGAGCAAATGATTGATGCTAAAAATCCAGCTGTGTTGTTTCCGAGCCACTAATGCATCTCGAAAATCTTTGCAAACAGAGTGTTGGTTGGTTTAAGACTTAACTGCACCGCAAAGCAACATGTGCCAAATCATGTGTGGCATTCTGGATATGTGCGTCTCCAGAATATGTGTACACAGCGTGACAGTTTATTAGGCGCACCTACTCCTCTGTGTGCAGAGATGAGACCAAGGCTAGCCGATGTTGTGGGTGCACGGTGAGGTGAGGCGAGTTGGCGTGGGGCTGTTTGGGTTCAGGGCCGGTGCGTCGTGGAGCTTTGTGAGCCATGCTTTGTGTCTCTGTGTCTATTCATAGCAGGAGAGGAGCTCTTTCAGTCCTTCCGCGAACCCGCTGCCAAACTCCACTTCCTCCCCCGTCCATGCTCCCGCCGCGAGGCCAGCCAGCCGAATGGAGGACGAGCCTGCCAGGCTGCCTGCGCACCTGCGTGAGTCACACACACTCTCTCCCTCACACACACACACACACACACACACACACACACACACACAGATACACAGATGAGCAGTGACTCCTACACGCATTGATCAGTCGGTCATTTGAACAGGACAGATTGATTTTTTGTTGTGTTTTTAGCATCTTGCGCTGTAAATGTTTGTTTGGTTGAAGTGGTAATCTGGGAAGTCAGGTTTTTATTCATACCATCCACCTGTCAATCAAACCATGTGGGCGGGGCTATGACAGTTTGAGCTTCTGCAAGTGGCGACATAAGAGTGTTTAGACAGCGTTTTCGGGCAACATGCACGAATTAAAATGTTGTGGAATATCACTTTAATAGCTAAAACCACATCACACCCTATTATGACGACACACACCACATTATTGTCACGGCACGAGTGCAGGCCCTGTCATGCCGGACCTCTCAGCTGGGAGGCGTTGAAGCCGATCCGGGGTCAGACACCTGAACCGTACACGCCTCCACTGGACCAGAACTGACAGACCTACTGCACTGGAACAACCAACAGTTACACAGCAGATAATGTGGAGCGGGGGACACACAGGGGCTGGGAACCATAGAAGAAGAACAGAGTGATGGGGAATAGAAAGGGCCGAAGAAGTGGACGGTTAGGGTACGAGGAAAAACCCACAGAAGTATATGACATGGATGCAGCCTGTCATAGCTGGAAAGCTAAATAGAATAAAATGATGTCTGGCCTGATGCTTAAATTAATCTATTTCTGCATGTTTTCCTCTTCAAGGATTATGTTTTCAATAAACCCATTCATTACACAAGATGTTTACTTTACATTTTTTCTGACCATTGAATTAGACGTGTCCTTGAGCCTCCTGAAATGCATCAGCAAGGTGAATTAGTCCTTTCTTGCGACTGCACTACGAATAATTGAATGGTGGAGAAAATAAAGGCGGTGAAATGTTCACCATTATGGAACAAATTTAAATCTGAATTGCTCACCACATCTCAGATTTTGTTGGGCTGGGTGCTTGATGACGGCCACTCTGCGGCTGAAAGGCAAGTCAGCCAATCGGAGCTTTGTAGGCTGGGTTGAGTTGAGTCATCCTCTTGTGCCAGAGCCTGAAAAACAGTGGGTCTGCTCCCTTTCAGTGCGCCAGTGCTCAACGGCGAGGGCCGGGAAAACTGTTTTAATGGAGTGTAATGTGTCGGCCAGCTGCAGCAACCATGTAATTGTCAGAGGGCAACAACAACAATGTCACTGTACAGGTCAAAAGCCATGGTAGCTTTCGTAATTGCCTGCATGGACAGAGATGTTCACAGTGTGATGTTATTTAAGCCTGAATGACACTCATCACTCTCCCTGGACTTGATTGTGTTTGTATGAGCCATGTGGTCGTGGTGGCATACATGTTACTCTTGCTGCTAATATTTAGCAGCTGATGTGGCTTAAGATAGATATTGTTGTATAACTGACATCATAGAGCCAGTTGGCTGACATGATGACTCTTTTCTGCCTGTGCTACTATTGCACTGAAGAGTTAACCCGTTTTCCACCATTGTTGAGCAAAAAAATTGCCAAGTCATGCCTTAAAATGTCCAACAAATGTTGCAATGCACCAACAAAGAAGAAGACTGTTAGCAGGCAAATATGTAAACAGTGCAGGAGCTGAAGTAGTTAAAAAACTGCTTTGTGAAAGTTTCATGAGGAAGTAAATGCATTCAGCATGTCTGTCACCTCAAGGATGAAACACTGTTTTTGTGAGTAACACTGATGAAACATAACTTTTGTTAAACTTGCTCAACAGCCTTAATGTTAGATATGCTTGATTTGTACGTTCAAACACTGACAGCTTAAACTGATATGAACAGCATGATGAGCTACAGCTGGACTTGATGGAATCAGACTTATTTTTTAAGACACCAGTACACAAGCTCATTGAAAGTCATGTTTTTGTTTTTTTTTCAATTGCTTAGAAGCACTGATTGTCTATCAGTTATCCACAAGGTGTAATCCTGGAGTGGATTGATGTGTTCGGTCATGTATGTGTGTCAGTGTGTGTATCTGCCTGTCCGCAGCTAATCTTGCAAACTACTGGACCAGTCAGCCTAATATTGTGTGCACATTTATGTTGGGCTGACCCAGATGCTTCAAAGCTTGGATTGTCGCAGTGCAAGTGTTTTTAGTTATTCTCAGACAAGGACACATAAACTTAGTGATAGTTTTGTAACTCTGAGGTCCTGTTTATACGACAACAATTTCAACTGAAAACGGTACTTCAGTTGTGTGTTGGCCAATGGTCAACACAACAGAAGCGTTTTGGGTGCCTGAAAACGCAACGTTTTGAAAACAGGTTCCAGAGTGCAATTTTTTGGAAATGGCACCGTCTCCGTTGTCATGTAAACTTGCAATATGCAGTTCCTCTGAAAACGGAGACTTTTCGCACATGCGCATTACGCTTCCAGTCAGTAGGCATGCGCAAGAAAGTCGACCATCACAACAACAATGGCGGACTCTCGAGCTCTGCTTGTGCTGCTCACCCTTTTGAATTTATCAACGTGTCATCATAATGTAGATTTACTGTAGCAACTCCACCTCGTCGTCCATCCAGACAAACGTTCATGCGGTTGCCATTTTGTTTGTTTATGCATTGCCGCTCTGTAGAAGGAAGCGTAAGTGTCACACCGCCAACTACTGGCCTGGCATGTATACTACAGCGATTTTGGTCATTTTTGCGGAGTGCCAGATATGCCAAAGGAAACTGGTATGCCACTAATCTACAACAAGCTAACCTCAAAACTAGAACAAGTTTGACGAAAGTGTTCTTTTGCCCAGCTATTGTGGCTAACTGTCACCGACTTAAGTCCCTGTTGTTCTACATTTATGACTGTATGATGAACGTTTTGTAACTGCGGTGACTCACAGTTGTTAAAAAGCATGTTTATTGAAGGTTTTATACGGGCTCCAAGTTTTCTGGAAATCTGCTCAGCTAAAAGCAACAAGCCTTACTGTGTTGGCCTTCACCATGGCTCAAAAACTGACATCTACAGAAAAGTCTGGTCTCATTTTGAACCGAAACATCTGCAGATTAATTCCATATCCGGTATTTTACGATCCACTAAAGTTAGGAACGATTCAAGATCAACAAATCACCATTTTTTTGTTATCTTTACTGCCATCTTGACTGTAAGGGAGCCAAAAGGGACAATTCCATTGGGTGGAGCTGCACTGCATTCTTACTGCGACCTGGTTTGGTTTCTGTTCTGTCGTACCACACCGAGAGAATTGCTTGCCCGATTTTGGTAAACTTATAGGTTTAGTTGATTTTGTCATTTTTCTTGATATTTGCAGTTAAACGGTTTCTTTTTTTCTGTTTTCATTGTTGTTATTTCCTACTTTGTAGTGCCGTAGCCCACAGATAAAGTTAATACAGTTAAAAGTCCAGTTATGAACGACATGGATCAAAGACTTGTGGTTTTATTTTAGTTGTTAACAATCCATACATCCTCATATTTATACTGTATTTCTATTTAACATACAGTGCCTGTTAGCAGGACAACTTGATCTCCTGGGGTGCATATTTATTAGCTTCTGGGATGCTTTTTGAAAGTCCTGTGGCACGTCAGGTGAAGTTACAAGAATTGTGTAGAGTGGCTGCAATCAGCTCGGGTGGACACATGTTGGAGATCTACACTTTTCTTCTTGGCTTCTTTGAGTCTGAACAATCCAAAACTGAAGTGGCAACACAACGAAGACAGCTTTTAGTCTTTGCTTCAGACCAACGAAAACAAATTGTCAGTGTTAAATTGACCTGAACTGGTCAGCATTTGATACCACCTGAACTTTCCCGTGTTAATTGAACCAAGAAAGAAAGCAAAGTGAGAAGCAAACAGTCCGCAGGTGGTTAACCAATCGTAAAGCAGGCGGGGTTGGAGCTGTGCCAAGAGATAGGCTCGATGTTCAAAGAGTAACCCTGAGCTGCTTTGTCCATGCGTCCGTCAATATTTAACCAGCTTATTTATTTTTTTCTGGCAAGTGTGAAGTTCAGGGCTTCACATGGGGCTGTACCGAGGCTGGATGAGACGCACAGGAAACTCCCTCAGCCCACTTCCTCTTTTGCATTGTTGCAGAAAAAGGAAGAACGCTCAACAGGTCCGCGTTGAGTTTCCTGTCGAGTAAACCGATGGGTCAGTTCACATCCGCAGACATGTGGAAGTCCTACTTTGTTTTAATCAGATTTCAAACACAGTTCCTCACACAGCCATGACTCGCGCACATCTGCAGATCAGGAAAATGTCACCTTTTTTTTCTCCTCAGTGTTTAGTTTATGGCAGCTGCTGGTCGGGATCCACTCTCAGACAGACAGCAACATGTCTTTGTCACGGAGCACACAGTCTGAAACACCTCTGCTCGTCCTTTCTCCTCCCGCCTATCTAAACACACGTGCTGGAAAACAAGCCGTCCATTAACCCCCACACTCAGAGGGAGTTCTGTCCTAAGGGGGGAGAGGGGAGGAAGAGAGCAGGAGGAGGGAGGAGGAGAAGGAGGAGGGAGGAGGAGAGGGGGGAAAAAAAGACAGAAAGAAAAAAAATGAGGGAGGAAATTGCAGTGTGGGCAGAAATCCGCCTTCTCCATTTCCTGGGGAGGAAGTGGATTAGATCGGGGAGAGTTGCAGCCTGCTCCTCACACTAAAGAATGCTACCAGGCTCGATATTAACCCTTTCAGCCAGCCACCACACTATAAACCCTAACCTTGTGAAAACATGGAATACATCGTCTTTTTTTCCTAATTACTCCCTGAAGCAGATTTTTAATAACTTGCCTCCTCTTTGTGTTTAGATCCTTCATCTTTTTTTGTATTTCTTAGTTTTCATATTGTCCTCTCTATTGTGGTTTAATAACAGTAGTGATTTTTTTCATGCATTTGAGAAGACATTTCAATACAAGCTGATTTTGTGCAGTCAAGTGTCACTAAATGTAGTATAGTAACATGTATTTAAGATAAATATACTTGTTAAAAAAGTTTTTGCTCCAAAGATGCTCAATGTCCATGGTTAAAAAAATACATACATACTAAATATGATAATTTACATACATAGAATAAGTGTGTACTTAAATTTAAATAAAGTTAAATGAGATAAAAGGAGGAGGATAAGCGGGGTGCCAGTTACAGTGTCTCAAATTAAAAGCAATATAAATAAACTGTGCAGGAAAGTGCATCTATGTTACTATGTAATAAAAATAAGATTTTAAAAAAAGCATTTACGTATATAAAATATTCAAAATGAAAAGCTCAGTGTATAGGCTGTACGAAGGGATGCATCACACTGCAAGTAAAAGTATATTTTGCATGCACTTATATTCAGTTTATGAAGTCAACAGCATGTGAAGGGCAGGGCGCATTTTCATTAATGTGATGCTGAATCAAAATGTAGAGGCACAATTTAAACAAAAGAGGCATCATTTCAAAACTGTACATCAATAGGATGACATTAATGACCCATAGTAGAATAATGAATAATATTTCCATTTGAGAATATTTGATAAGAAGCCATACCAACGTTAGATGGCTTCTGACAAGTACTATAGAGTGAGTTAGGTCTGTACTTGTTAGTCAGTTTAATTGGAGCCAAGGAGCCCAGAGAGCACAGCGCTCCCTGACCCTGGTAATTAGGTTCCATTATTTTCTTTTGTTACGTTTCCTTTAGATTTCTTTGAAATATGTTTGTTTTTTTCTTCAGAAAGCACATGGGCTAAAAAGCGATAAAAAGTCTTATCTACTGTATCTCTTTAATATACAGCTACAGCAGCTTAGCTTAGCAAAACCAAAACAATGGAGATGGGGAAACTGCTAGCCTGCCTCTGTCCAAAGTAGGCATGTCACAATAGCAGAAGTTGAGCTGTCGATATTAATACCAGTAAAAATCCACAACTCTCGATACCCAATGCAATGCCATGGTAAAAACAAGGACAAAACAACAAATCTCATTCACTTAAAAGTACACTCCTTTACACACACTCATACACTGGTGGCCGAGGCTACCATACAAGGTGCCACCTGCTACACACTCACACACTGATGTAACAGCCATCAGGAGCAATTTGGGGTTCAGTATCTTGCTCAAGGATGCTTCAACATGCAGACTGGAGGAGCTGGGAATCGAACTGATGATCTTCCAATTAGTGGATTGGAAGTCTCCTTCACTGTTGGAGGAGAAATATTGAACATGTGCTGTTCAGCATTTGGGCATGTAAGATGTGAGTGTTGGTCTTTGTGGTTATAGGTCCCGCCCGTCCTACACTGTGATTGGCTAACCGGGTAAAAAGTAACAGTACTGACCCAAAGTTTACATTTTCCAACTCTTGGCAACCAGAAAAAAATGTCAAACATGCAGCACTGAGGGCAGAACACACGCTCAAGTCTTCGTCACGCTGTTGGTGTTTGTAGAACAGTGTAAATACTCACTGCTTCCTTTGCAAAGAATTCAACAGACAAACTTGACAGACTGTTTTTTTTTTTTTGTTTGGAAGAGCTAAGGTGAAGTTGCTCCACCTGCACTTGTCGCTGTCTTCCATGTGTTGTTGAGCTTTTGTTATTCTGTACTGGCAGGCCTCTACTTCTTCCTTTGGCATTTAACGGCAGACTAGAACACTCGGAGGCATATATGCCGCTCCATCAGGCCCAGAAGAAGTGCAGCTACGGGACTTACGATACTGGAAAAACGAGCACCATTATGTTTTCAGAATTTTGGTATCGACTTGGTCCCTAGGTATCAAGGTTCTCGTGACATTCCCCATCCAAAGATAACAAAATCTGCCTACCAGCACCTCAAAAGCTCACTTATCAACATGCTATATCTTGTTTGTTTCAGTTACTTCCTGGAGTCTGAACCGGTTGCCTGGTAACCTCATGATGACAACAAGACTCCAGGAAGTCACTGGGCCCAACCAAGAAATAGTCGAGCAGATTATCCCATGTATAAATTAAACAAACCAGATTTAATTTGTTAATTAGTGAACTTTAGAGGTGCTGGTAGGCATTTTTTTTAACTTCTGGACAGAACCAGGCTAAGCTATGCTAAGCTAAGCTAACTAAATGCTGTCTGAAGCAACATATTTAGCATGCAGACATGAGGTATTGACCCCGTCTATCCAAATCTTGGCAAAAAAGGAAATATTTCCCAAAATGTGAAAGGAATACTTCCACATTTTGGGACTACAGAGTTTCATTCATATACATGTTAACTATCTGCTAACTTGGACTGTTAGCTTGAGAGGGCATTTCAAGAAATAGTCATAGCCACACAAAAAAGTTGTCTCCTTTTCGATTACACAGTTATCGAAAAGGAGACAACTTTTTTTTATTCCATTGTGTCCCATTGAACACGTCATTAAAGGAATGATCCAGCAGAATTAGTCTGTGAGGAGACAAATGTGCAGCTTTAAACAGCAGGCGGAGGAGTGCTGTCAGCCACCCATGATGTTTCGTTTGTTTGTCTGTGTCAATAGCGACTCAAACACTAAAAGGCCTGGGAGGGATTTCGCCGCTGCTCACAATGAGGCAGCGCCGATGCTCGCCGACGGAGTGGATTTGTCAGGTTTTTAATTCAATCGCAATCCAGGCAACATCGCTCGACATGGCTCCCACATACTCGGAGCATGACGCAACTGCGAGCGAGTCAGTGGGAGAACACTGAATTATTTAAAGGTCTAAAACACAAGGCGTTCCAGTATTATTTTACAATAAACATTCATGAAATACAACAGAAGAGTGGCTGCAAGAGCAGAAATATCTTTGTGGATGATTTAAAAAATCCATGTCCATGGAAACAAGACTGGCTGGTTTCCTTGGTGTGTGTGTGTGTGTGTGTGTGTGTGTGTGTGTGTGTGTGTGTGTGTGTGCGCTCACAGCTGGGTTTGCACTATGCATGCTTGTGTGAGTGGGTGGATGAGTGTGAGTGAATCTTGTGTCTTTGTGCAAAGCTTGCCAGAGGTAGTGTAGGTGTATACTGTATGTGTGTGTATGAGTAAGTGTGTGTGTGTTACCGTACATGACTGCAACCCCCCCGCCAGCTTCCTTTGGTCTCTGTTTCTCTCTTTGTGGTATATTACCCGTTTTACTGTGTGGGAGAATTGGTGTTATAAAGAATGTGTGTTTTTTTTATGTTGTGTGTTTGGTCTTTCTGAGGGGAAATTTCCTGCCCCTGGAAGCAGCTCTTGTCCTCAGGAATTTCCTGAGTGGGCAGACGGCGCTTCCTGAATAAATGTTGTTGTTGTTGTTGTGTGCGAGCATGTGTGTGTGTGTGTGTGTGTGTGTGTGTGTGTGTTTGAACTCTCTTTTCTCTTCTGAAAGGGAAACTGTTCTCACTTGCCAGCGAGTGAGCTGAGCGCAGCCCCCTTCTCTTCCTGTTAGCGACACACTCCACATGGCGTTTCTGACAGGGGGGGTTAGCTTTACTCTAAACGTCACAGGGAACACACACTCGTATTACTGACCGAGGACTGGTATGACGATTTCAGGCTTTAATGGGAAAAGTCAAAAGCACAACTCCTCTTCCTCTTGATAGATATCCAGTTATTTAAATCTTTTCAATGTGCTCTGTAAACACTTGGTTTGGTCGTGATGCATGTTTGGAGGCAGAAAAGAAAGAAGAGATGCGGGGGTATTAAGCATGAGCAGTAAACACACCACCTACAGAAACTTAAACACTGCTTTAAAGGGGCATTCCAGAGATTTTCTATTGCACTTTCACAAAGTTTGTGGACATGCAAGAGACAGATTGAAAACAAAATGCTCATACTAAAGCTGCAAGGGCTGAGCCATCCTCTTGTCCCTAAAGCCACATTTCCTAGAAACACTTTCGGTGCAGTGCCAAACTGGTACTTAACCTGTATGGACATCTGCCTAAACCCTAGATCTGTTAAGCATCTCCACTGCACACTGTACTCTTACATGTAGTAGGAGTTGATACCAGATGGTAATAGCCGTGTCACTGCTCTTTCCAGCTCTTGCTGTACTTCTTCACGGGTGATGCAAAGGAATGTCTGCACCTCACTGATCGTCCATGGAACAGGGTTGCACGCCGGCATTTTAAGAAAAATAAAGAAAAGGCTGTGGTGTTTACACAGGGTGGCGGCAGGTCCTTTAAAAAGTCTTAAATGTCTTAACTAAACATTAACTAATAAAAGGCCTTAAATTCAGATTCAATGGGTCTTAAATGTTCACTGATAGAATTTTTAGGGTTGGTGCTAAAGGAAACATCATTTTAACAGATGAAAAACACTATTCGACGTGGAACCATACTTTGATGTAACATCTGTATGTGTGCAATGCCCCTATTTTTGCTCCCTTAATGTACTTATACCTCGCAAAGAGTCTGCATCGTTAAACAAGGATCTTGCAAGCTATGGAAAAATAGAAAAATGCAAGCGAAATGGCAAATAGCTTAAAAGAATAACAATGATTACCCTGTCTAATAAAAGCCAGTGCCCCAAAATGTTGAAGCAAACTGTACCGTATGTCAAAGGTGTTTCAAACGTGGTAAAATAGTCAGGGTCACTGTTCATTTTGAACTGACATTAATGTGTGTACTTAGAGTATATTTTCACTTAAGTTGTGTATTTCTTTAGCAAGTTTGGTCTTAAATTTCAAAGTGGTATTAAAAGGGTCTTAAAAGTCCTAAATTTAACTTGTTTATACTTGTAGACACCCTGTTATAGTCTCTGTTGCAGTCAATGGGATATTACAAACAGTGGGTTTGTGCATTGAGTCCTTGTAGAGCTAGAGTGACAATTCTCTTTTGACCAATGAAGGGACCGCAGTGTTTATAGCTCCACCTTTTAGCATAGGATCAGCATGTGAGGTACTTCAACAGAGGGGTGATGGAAAAAACAGGACGAGATCGAGTAGTTTGTTGGTACTATTCAAAGCTTTTCACAAGGGAATAGCAAAAACTATCGTTATAATGTGTAACGTACCGAACTGAATCGGACTGCTCAGTGGAAACGAGGCTTAATATGGTCCAAAATTCAAAACCACTGGATCCTACACTTACCATAACGCAACACTGTAATGCAGTGTATCAAACTTAATACCTCGTTGGAATTTAATTCTACAGACTTACTGTTATTATTTGCATTATGCATCTTTATATTGTAACTGGCAATTTGTCTGTTGATACAGAAAGTAGAGACTGACAGGCTGAGACAGCAGAAGGACATGCAGTAAATGTCCCCAGCTGGACTAACTGACTGTGGAAATCAGGGATGCTGCGATAATGCGCTATGCGTCTTAACCACAAGGCTACTAAGACTATGTATAAGAATATCGGCTCATATATATATAGATATAAAAAAAGTTTTTACTCCCTAATATCTGAACAGACATTGGCCCCAAAAATCCAGTATCAGACTGGCTTTAATAAGCGCTTCGGATTTATTCTCAACACAACAAAATATTTCTGGCACTCCTCTCCCCAACTCTCACTCAAATGCAACAAGTCACCTCTCGTGAGATTTAAGTAAAGAGACTTCTCCTTAAGGCCCAGATACATCAAACTGACTGTAAGGAACTACAGAATCGCCTCAAGTCGCCTGTGTCTGGGCCAAAAGGTTGCTCTTGAACACACCGCAAAGACCACAGCCATCGGCCAAGTAGCGTGTACATTCTGCAACTCTGTGTGAGGAAATAACTCACCTTACCAGCAGGTGGCAGTAGTCTGTATTCGTCATTCAAAAAGAGAAACTGACAGAACGGATTCAAGATGCTTGTTAGCCAGTTAGCACATTAACAAGACAACTTGATGTCAAAAGAACAAAGCGTATTTACCGTGCGTTGGCCAACAAATAACTGTTTGTGCTAAAGAGAGGTTTCTCCTTAGTTAATATAACAAATTTGTTTCAATCTCACGCAATGGTGCAGGACACACTCATGGCACAACATTGACCAACAGCCGACCAACGGCTTGGTGTATCAGGACCCATGAGCACTTTGACACAAAGCAGACTGGAACAAGCAAAAGGTACAGAGAAAGTTACATTTCTCTGCACTTAAAAAACAATCTGAGCCTGTCAGTGGCGAAAACAAGCGCTTTTAGTGGACCTAAATTTACAGTGCATGCTCTGAGTGGTTACATTACAACCTGTTTTGCGGCTGCTGGCTGCAGTGCTCTCTCTCTCTCAGTACTAGATTAATTTCAAAAGTTTTTGTTCCCATAAGTCACGTAGACACAAAAACATGGAGAATAGGGTCCAGGCTGAAAAATCAAAAATACTGGAGTTCCCCTTAGAGAAGAAAAAGGTTGTGAAACACAGCCTTGCAGTAGAAGTGATCCCTAAAGTGTTAACACTGCAAAAAATGCTGAATGCACTTTCTCCACATGGATAGAGAAAAAAAAAGGAGCATAGTAAGAGGGTGTGTGTGGGGGGTTCAGACAAGCAGGGGCCTTTTGATTTAGTGAACAAATGTCTTTGAAGCTTCTGCATTTAAAAAAAGAAAAAGAGAAAAAAAAATTGGCCCTTGAACAAAAGGAAGAGTGGCAGTTGACGCTGGATTCAGGAACTAACCTACAAGAGCCGGCTTGCTCCTGCGCTCAACAACAAGCTATCAAAAACAGGTCGCGCTACTTCCTGGCCATAAAAGTTGTGTGTGATTGATGATCTGTTTTATGTTTGTTTTGACTGGATGAAGTCCAGATTTGCTGGACGGGGACAGGCACGTGCATGCTGCTGGAGGAAGTGCAGGATGAATATGAGGAGGGGGGTGGGAGGGGTGGGGGTGGCTGGGTTCTCTTGACTGAAAAGTAAAAGTGTGTGTGTGTGTGTGTGTGTGTGTGTGTAGGTGGATTTCCCCTGCCGCACCCACCTGACAGGGAATCAGTGTACAGAGAGACACAAAGCGAGGGGAGATGAAGAGTGTGGGAGCATTAACTGTGGAGAAGTGTAGCTCTCATACCCACATGTCCCTGAGTCAAGGTGTCAGAAGGTCATGGTCAGCCCTCCTCCTCCTTCCTCCTTCCTCCTTCCTCCTCCTCTGTCTGGAGAAAGAAAAACCTTTTCATTATTGAGATAGCAAGACCAATATCCGCCTACTTCTGCTTCGAGAGAATAGGCAAACATTTACCGAAGAACTGAGTGACTAAGGAGCTTTGAGTGTGGAGAGCAAAGTCCCAGCCTCGCTGATGCAGCGCTGCATTTTGTATTTATTCAGTTATAGTTCATGCAGGTCAGGCGAAGCTAGAATCCTCTGTCTTTGGTTTTTATGTGCATCAGTTGTATCTTTGTGTATACTTGGGAGTGTTGAAAGTCAGGAGTTTATCACAGAACAATATCAGAGACTTTCAGATTCCAGTATGACTCAAAATACAGCATGGGTGCAGTTTAGTTCCAGGTTTACAAATAAAGAGAAATGAAATGGTGACGCACTAGAAAAGTTGAACACAAGGGCTGTTTTGAAATGATTCAAATTACACGACCTTTGGTAAACATTACTCGTTATACTACACTGATGGGAAATAGAAGTTCAGTTAACATTTTTCCCTTTCAGTACTTTTTTGTTTAGAAAATTCTCTAATCAAGATGATTTGTTTCTAATCGAAAAACGTACCCAAAACTGAGATCTTGGCCTTCACATGTAGAGACTTTACTTTTGTCTTATCTTAATCAACCAGTGCTGCTGAAAACATGTCTACTTAAATGGCTAAATATCCGCCAAGCTGTTTAGAAACAGAAAACTAGTTAAAACAGCCTGTTGTGTGGCTGTAGATCCATTCAGGAAGCTCCACTGACAAAGTAAACAGGCTGCTAAGGAAGTAGATTTGTGTCCAAATGTAGGTACACAAAGCAAAATGTCTCTGCTTTGCTCCCAAAATGCTGTGAATGAGCTAAATCTTGAAGAGTCAGCTCAGTTCACCTGTTCAGGCCAACCAGCAAAAACTTAATAATTAAAAAACTAGCCTCTCCCAAGTTCTGCCCCAATTTCATACTAATTACTAAAGCTATATAATCAATGTAGCTATGTAGGTTAAAGGGGCAGTTTGCCTCAAATTCAAAGATACATAGTTCTCCTCTTACCTCTAGTGTTGGAGATATTGGTTATAGAGATGTCTACCTTCTCTCCAATATACTGTAACTTAATGGTTCTCGGCTTGTGGTGCCAAAATAATACATTCGCAAAAAACTTAACAGCAATGTCTCTTTCCATAAATTATGACCCGGTTATTTAAAATAATACGCAAACCTTGTTGTGAGCAGTTTTCTGTTGGTAGTGTTGCCTTTGTACTAAACTACACCCGCTGATCGAATCACTGCCCAGAAGGGAGTGTGCATCTACTCATGAATGAGAGGCTCGTGCTTGTGGCGTCCTCCTCAGATGAGCTGTAAAGTCAGCTAGCTCAGTTATGCTAGGTGAGCTAGTAGTGGATGCATACTTCCTTCTGCGTGGTGATTTGGATGGCGGGTGTAGGTTGTGTCTTTGATTTTGGGGTAACCTGCACCTTTAAATAGCAAAATCAATGAGTTTAAATGTAACATTGTAATGATAGTGTTTTTGAAATTGTGTCCCGTTTCGTGACCTCATACCAACACTGTAAAGCTACATACCAAGTTAAATATACCCGCTAGCCATTTTCCAAAGGTAAAGTCGGCTACAATCTATTCAAAACAGGGTTAGAATAAGCATTTAATAGCCGATAAAATTGGGACAAAGTGATGCATTAGCTACTGTGCGAAACAGAAGACTTTAATGATTGGATAATTACCTTGCTAACAAAGCAAAATAATGTCGCTGAATATCTATCAGCTAGATCAGTGACAAAATTATCAGTTCCCTATCAGAAAAAGACAAAGAAAAGAACCACATCTGTTCTTCTTTACTTATCTTACTTACTAACAGCCAGTGTAGGGAACCGTGCACATTTGACGCGATTATAGTACCCAGCGGTACCATTTTTTTGGTACATTACTCTCTCTGAAATCCCACTAAATTCAATTTTTGAACACGCTGCTGAGTGATTCTGCTACTCTGCTGTTTTCTAATCACACATAGAGCTTAGTCTCTGTCTGTCTGTCTTTCTGCTGGCTTGGATGCGTTAGTGTGCCTGCTCATTTCTCTCGCCAGTATTGCCAACTCTAGTAGCTAGCACTAGCTCAAAGTCACCAGATGATGTCATATACCCATTTGCATATACATGATGTCATTATGCATTAATAGAAGCATTAAAACTTTGCTGAATTAGATTCAATAGAAAAATCATCAACAAAACAGAGCCTTGGCGCTGATAGTTCACCACTTACTCACGTCTCCAATCCAGAGAGAGCAAGCGTCATTGTAACCATAGAAACTCACTACAACTGATCTCCGACAGTGAGTGGCGTCCCCTCTCCTCCTACCTCTCCCACACCTACTGCACGGCGCAAGATGAGAGAGGGGGAGAGACCCTGAGAGAAATTAAGTTGCTAAGAGGGTTTGAACAGTCATTAAATCTATCAAGAAAGTCGCCAAATTGCAAAAGTTTTGGCTCGTAGGGAAGCTGTTAGAGTGACGTGGCCAGCTTTCTGGCTCCGGGGCACTTAGTGACGCTTTCGCCGTCTGTCTAAACCCAACGTTCTCACCCAGATGCACTCTCAGGCCCTGAAATTTGGCAACCATTGATTTAATGTAAACGCTACTTGGTGGCACTGACATAACTCGGTTGGTTGCACGATGTTTGTCCAAGGAACATGGACCTTTAAAATGGGACATGATGGAAATTACTTAAGCAATTTTTTTGTCAGTCAAGAATCAAGAGGCAGTTGTTGTAGTTTTCAGTTGGGTGAGAGAAACATAAGCAGCAGTGTGAGTGTTAGTGAGACGTGCGGAGTGAAACTGTGAGTCTGGACAGGACCTCTAAGCTCCACAGCGGGACGGACCTCATTAACTCGTCTGGCTGCGAGGGGAAGTTGAGGGCTTCTGTACCGCAACAACGAAACAAGATACCAGTGATCTCATCCTCCTCTTCCCTTCATTCATCCCAAGCGCTTATGAGTTGCCTTGGCAACTTGTGCGCTCTGTGTGTGTATGTGTGTCAGTGTGCATGAGCGGGGGCCTGAGAAACCACAGAGTGAAAATTATGTGTCATCAGAGAGGATTAGGAGCCCACGGTTTAGTCAAGGGCTTGGGATCCTGCTGCTGTCGTGCTTGAGGGTTTTATTCAATGTAAACACACACATACTCGGAAACACACAGACACGCACATACACGAATTCACTCGCATGAACGCTGTGAATCTGAGATGCATTCAACAAAAGCAGACACTGATGACAAGGAAGACTGGAATTGATTTTCTTCCTGTAACCTGCAACAAATCTGTAACACATCTTCTGACAGAAAACAACCAGAGAGGACAAATTTATCAGCTCAAGGAAGTGGCAGAACGTGTTGAAGGAACAGAGTGTCAGGGTCCAAGGTGCTCTCTCCGTTCTCCTCTTACTCCACGTCCGTGCCATCCATTTTCCTTTCCACCTCTAAGTAAGCAAAGGATGTTTGTGTCTCACTGGCTGCACTGCAACAGAAACGCTTCTATCTTTTCAAGAATCAGTTCCTGTCGAGGTCGCATGGATGTGAGATACAAAACAAGATTCTGAAACTCGCAACTTGAGTGTGACTCAGGTTCTACAGCTGAAATCAGATACGATCAGCGCCGACATGACGGCAAATAAATCTTTGTGATTCACTTACAACTGTCACAGTTTTGGCAGCCTGCTGAGCAATGTTAGCACGGAGGACAAAGACACACGTCAGTGCAGAGAGGAAAAAAAGAAGTGACTTTTTGTCAATTAATCTGAGTAAGATATATGGGTACAGGGTTTAATTATTATTGGAAAAGATTTATTCGGATTCTGAGTTTGATCTTGCTGCCAATGAATGCAGTACCGTGAATTTTTATAACACGTTGCAGTAAATACTTAAGCATCCTACACACACTTCCTCCTGTGCATGAAATTAATTTGATTACATTTCTCTGCATTACAACTATTTTGTAAAATTTAGACACACTCCTGAGTGCTGAATACTATCTGCCACATTGCAAACACCACACTTGTACACTGTCTCATGAGTGATGTAAGCAATGTAAGCGATGTAAGTACAAAGATTTGGATGCAGGCAAAGCTGTCCACTCTTGTAGTAGACTTCAGCCAGGTCTACACATAAGCAGGTATTTTTAAAAAAACGTTATTTTCCCCCTCCATTTAAAAAACATTCTGACCGCACGACCTTCATTCAGTCAGGACCACTTTAGTCAAAGAAAACTTAATTTCCATTTGCAGTATTATATTTGGCGGTATAGCTCCGTTCTGGGGCCTCTCTGCCTTTCCTACGTTTACGCAGAAAGCCTTTTCCATGTGCCGACATGGAAAAGGCTTTAGGTGGAGAGAGCACACCTCTCTGCCTTCCATGCGCCTACATGGAAAGCCTGAGGCAGAGAGAGAGCAAACCTCTCTGCCCTTCCATGCGCCTACATGGAGAGCCTAAGGTAGGGAGAGCACACCTCTCTGCCCTTCCATGTGCACACATGGAAAGCCTGAGGCAGAGAGAGAGCACACCTCTCTGCCCTTCCATGTGCACACATGGAAAGCCTGAGGCAGGGAGAGCAGCAGCAAAGACCCCCAGGAACAGAACAGAGCAGCAGCAGTGACAAACAGAAATGACACTGATAAGTCAGACACAGCATGAAACAGAGAAGCTGGGTCGGAGGCAGGTTGCAAAGCAGCTTGCAGAGGAAGCAGCAACAGTAGGCAGGCCAGAGCAGTTTAAGTAGGGCGCCCTGAATGAGATTTGCCGATTGGTTGCATAGAAAGGAATCATGTGATCTATCAGCTGACTCCCTTCATCAATCAGCTGCTCCATCAGTTGATTGGGCTGTTTGAGATCAGCTGATGTAGCTGGGATGCGAGCCGAGTTTGACATTGCGTCCTGCCTGACTCCACATGTTTGCTGATGTTGGCTGTCTACCGCAGCGTCCTGTCTTGGCAAAGGTAGTAAAGTGTACAGTTACCTTTTCAAAACACCTACTTGTGGTTTCATCATCTTGATTCCCCTTAAATAGAAGAACGAAAGAAGTCGCTCAAAAATACAGGTGATGCTCTGGACATGTGAAAGTTTTCCTTTCACTCCTCATCAACAACAATCCCACTCTTGACATTGTTCTGCCATCTGTTGGTTCGATCAGGCCTGATCCAAAACTGTTGTTTCTGGAGGACTTTAAATCGCGGCGGCTGAGGTGGACCAAATTATGCAAAGTTTAAGTGTAAAGTAGTCATTAGACCAAGCAGCGCTAACAAAACTTAAACAAAACAGTAGTCCGCCATTGTTACTGTTTCTGTCACATGCTTATGACAACTGAAGAGTTGACGCCATCATTTCCTAAATGCTCCATTTTACATGTCCACACAGAAACAGTAACCAGAGTTTTGAAAAGTATCTGTATTAGTGACCTAAAACTCTGTTTCCCTGTGGACGAGAGGCCAAAATGCAGAGGAAAATATCGGTCTTCAAAAATACCTGCATTGTGTTGACAGCCTCCGAGCCCACAGGTGGATGCTGGGGTGGAGTTGGGCTTTTGAAATGCTGTATAAACAGCTGCAGCAGTGGAGGCAGCAAGTGACAGCGTAGCTTTCAGGTGAGCAGGCATGTCAGTAGAAAAGTGAGCAGAACACTGACTGCTTACGTACACCACCATTGGTTAGTATAAGGAGTAAGCCATGTGAGTGCTGACTCAGGTTGACTGCCTGAACTAGCTCACAGGCTTTATATATTTGTTACATCCCAGAATAGGTAAGAGTCACAAGAATCAGATATGAGCAAGAATTCAGGGCTGAGCCTGACGTCCCACTCTGTGAACCGGCTTAGTATCTGTTTCCCTTCCTGTTTGACTTTCCTTCCTCTTTTTGCGTCTTTGTTTGCGATTTTCATCTGCCATAATTCCCACCCCCGTCCTCACACACTGAGTGCTGCTGCGGCTCTCATCACTCTTTCCTTTCTGTTTCCACTCTTCCTTTTCTCATCTCCGTCTTGCTGCTGTCTGTTAATAAACCTCCCGGCGTCTCTCTCTAACCTTACCGCAGGAAGTTTCCTGTGCTGAAACAGAGCCCACGCTGGATTGCTTCCTGCCAAAGTACGTTGTGGGACACGTTTGTTTGGGCCCCCTTCTTCCTCCTCCTCCTCCCTTCTGCTCCCCTTGTTGCTTCCTCCTTTGGGCTCTGTGCAGATGGCGGAGGCCGGCAGACCGGATCTCGGAGGGGTTTTGGCAGAGCAGCACCTCTCTCCGGCTCTGGAGAGAGCATACCGCAGTTGTGACCCCGTGACCCGGGCTGCACTGCTGCCCGCCCTGGCCTCGCTGCTCTCACAAGTCAGCCACGGGAGACAAACATACAGCTGGTGCACGTATTACAGATGGCAGCTTGATTCAATATTGATAGAAAGTCAGTCATGTAGTCAGTCAGGAGTATTCCAGTGCATCCTAGATCTATTCCTGTTATATAGTCCAGCTAAATTTAAACATAAAGTCATTTGAATAAGCTACAAAAGGGACACTATGCTTTAGCTGTTCAAGTCAGACATCACTGGTTTTCTGGGAATATTAGTTCTCTTACTGCTGAAGTTAATCATACGTCTGGAAACAGGCAAAGGATTCTTTAATAAAAGCACTAAAAACATGAGGAAATACAGTTCCTTATCTGCCCACCACTAGCTCCTGTGGTTGTGAAACACCTGTATCCCATTCCCCAACACTCTCCGAGGATGTCTGTTGACAAGCTGAGGGTCAGAGCCTGACAGACCGTATGCTGTGCTCCAGATAACCGAGGCCTTCCCGGGCTTATCTGCAGGGCTCGTGCCACTATCTGAATATGGAGGACTAGGAGGAAAGGGAAGAAATGGGAATCTGACAATCTAGACAGGGTTTCATTTTATATTGATTGCTCTCTGTGAAAACTTCCTCTGTTTGACGGGTCGGGGGAGCTGAGTGGGGGGAGAGAGGCCTGAAAGCGAGCACAGGGTTCCTATTACTTGTGTGACAGTGACATTGGCGGCCAAAGATAACAGCTGTCCGACTCCCAGAGGAAGTGTTTGAGGCCGAGCGATAAGTGAGATGTAAGAAATGAGTAGTTATTCTCCGTGTGGGTGTCATCGGTGTTCTGATCGCTGTGTTGCAAGCCTGTTTTTTTGGGTGTGTGTGCGTGTGAAAGAGGAGTTAGGAAAAAAAAGAGGGAGGTTAAGTCATATTGTAGATTGCTGGGTTATATAGAGAGTACAAAATGATAGGATGAGGTGGCAGTATCTATGTTAACCGAGATAAGGGGTAAATAATGGGTAAAAAAAAAAAAGTGTAATACTAAAAATATACATCCTGTTATGTCAGGAAATAAGAATATCAGAGATTGAGAACAGAAATAGTTGAAAAGAGCTGAAAATAAACCTCAGAGCAAAAGTTCATCTTCCTTGATAAAGTTCCTTTATAACTCTATAAAAAAGACAATAGGTGAAGGAGGATGACGCATGATAATGAAGAGCAGCACTCTGCTATGGACTGCTGCGGGGACGACTTTTGTTTTTTGTAGGCTGATGTGGAAGTTGGTGGCACCTTGGTTCCCTCGTCAAAAAGTCAATGGGACGTTTTCCATTGGATTTTGGATTAGCAAACAAACATTCATGATACTCAAACGTTCTGTTAATTAATACCACTTTTTTGATTTTTGAAGCATAAATGCAATCGCCAGAAGTAAAAGTTAATGGCACAAGGACGTTCTGTAGTCTCATTTAGCCACTTGTTAGCAACCGCCTTTTTGGCGAGACCTAAAAGCTTCAAAATTCACAAGTGGGGTATTTACTGACTGTATTTTATGTCGTAGAACAAAACGTTTCTGGAAAAGAACAAATTACAGTCAGAGTTTTTTGCAGTCAGTATCTTTTTAGTGGTTGTTACCTTAATATAATAGCGTTAGCATTTAGCCATGGTGGTGGCTGCAACAGACTGTATAAAATATTGTACGTAGGCACCATGACATCACCTATTGGTTTGTGGACTCTGGTTTTAAAGCCTCAAGTTTGGCATTTTTGCCGACACCATCTTAGATTTTTGAGCCAGAAGTGACCATATTTGGACGTGAGGGTGGAGTTACCCCCCAGTGCTGGCTGCTAGCTTGGTTAGCACAGTGTATATACAGCTGTGGTTAACTGATAAAGCTAATGCTAATTTTTGCTCGTGAAAAACAGGCCTAAAAGCATTTAGATTTGATTACAAATTTTATTTTGTTGGTAATACCACGCCTCAGTCCTGACCACATCTCTGTCATGTCACAAATAACGTTAAAGCGCACCCTCTCGCGTTTTTCAAATTGTAACCAAAACCATGTCACAATTTACAGTACACAACATTGATGACAGGCTAACTGAATCATTGTGCAATCATGTTAGCTAGCTAATGCTTAATCACTGTGTGGCACCTGCCCATAATGGAAATGATGAACTAGAACTAGTTAGGTAACAGTTACGTACTATTTAAACACACTTACCTGTATTTTTATTTGAAGTGTTCGGACATTTTTGTGAGCCACAATGGACTGATTTGTAACTTTTCGAGCAAGAGACTCTGAAATATCGTCCACCTCAGAAACAAACATGATGTATTAATATATGAATCCACCAATAATAATTAATGTAATAGGTCAGCACTGTTTGGACCATTAAAGGTTATGTTTATGTAGCACTTTAGAGCACTCTGAGTTATAGTAGGCTCAGTTCAATATGCAACTCAATTTTATACAACATATGTAGTAGGTGGTCCCTGCTCCATCTCGGTTTACACTGAAATAGAGACTGCTACGGCTCCGTCTGTACTCTGTGAATCTGGGGTTACACCATAGTCACGTTCCCTAAATAACGTTGTCATAGTAGTAGTGTCACTCTTAAAGTGGCCATGCCCTTAATATGCATACACTTCAGGCTGTAAACATGATTATTTCTGCTTTAAAGCTGAATATTTAATCATGGGGGTCTGTGGGGATTGACTCACACTTGGCGCCAGCCTCAAGTGGCCATTAGAGGAACTGCAGTTATTGGCATGTGCATGTTGGCTTCATTTTTCAGCCCAGGAGATTGCCGTTGGGTTGCTGCTGGTGTCAAATTGTGTTGCTTTCTGTGTAAACTATGATTTATGAAGGAATTTAAGTGTGACTGCTTTCTCAGTTTTATTTCAGATTTTGTCCAGGATGTCATTATGCCAGAAATGTTTTTACAACAGAACTCACAACACATTTTCACAGTCTGTCTATTCTTTCCCGCTGCCTGTAAATGCTTGTTGGTCACCAGTGCAGATGTTTTACACTCCTGTTCCCACGGCAGTGAAAGAAACATCTCAGAGTGAGAGAGTGAGAGAGAGAGAGAGAGAGAGAGAGAAAAAAAAGACACTGTCATTCCTGTTTCCTCTGCTCCGCTCTCCCTCCATGTGTCCCTGTCCGTTTATACACAAACTAATAAACTGTCCGTCCTCTGATGTGCCTGTCTGGGGTTCAGAAAAGAGCAGCGCAGATCATAACGGATCAAATAAAATAACAGTCCGACCGTTTTTCTCATATACCCCCCCCCTCCCTTTTTATCCTCGTGATTCATTCTGTATTCTTCCCCTTAACCTATCATCTTCTAGTCTTTTATTCTAACCTCCTCTCCCTTTCTGACTCTGTCTCCTCCTTCATCTTTTTTTTCTTTATCTCTGCTGCCGTTCCCGTAATCACTCCCTCCTTTTGGCTTTTATCTCCACTTCCTCAATATCCTTTTTACTGCCTCTGCCTCCTTCCTTCCTCTCCCCCCTCCTTCCCCTCCCCCTTTCCTCCCTCCCCCTCACTCCCCTTCACCCTCCCCTCCTTCCTGCCTTTCCTTCTTTTCTTCCTTCCTTGCCCCCAACCCCCCATCCTTCTGCCTCTTCTCCACTGAGCTCATCCTTCTTCTCTTCCTTCCTATCCCCACATCACCTCCACTTTGTTGCCTCTTTACCAAACCCCGGTCTCAACTCATGTTTCTTTTCCCCTCTCCCCAAATCCTTCCACCTCCAGGTTTGCAGCCAGTGTTTTGGAGCAGGGAGGACGTGGCCCAGTGGCTGCGATGGGCCGAGAAGGAGTTCGCCCTGCGGCCGATCACCAGCGGCTCTTTCCAAATGAACGGCAAAGCCCTGCTGCTGCTCACCAAGGAGGACTTCCGCTACCGATCCCCCCACTCCGGTACTTGTCTTCTTTCCACCTCTTCGTGAATTTCTTGGTGATACTGGAGGTGTATTCTGAAGTGGGAAAACTGGAGACGAGTTTTTCAAATGAGTCACTTTCATTGATTGCATTAGTTGGTTCCTTTAGTCCAACTGGAGCAGGACCCAGACTGGAAAACAGGATTTACCAACTAGGACGAAATAGCAGTTTTAGATCATGGAAACACTCTGACTAGGTGCAGAAAAATCATGGAAAATTGTTGCTATTATAAATACATTCCCTTCTCTGAGGGAAAAAGTGACAATAGCTGTCACAAATTGACTGATAGGACTAAAATAAAACTGGAAATGCACAGTTTGGGGCCCTCACACATGAGAGTAACTTGTAATAAATCAACATCCACGATCATATGTTCACTCACAACAAAATGTAGCACCATAAGTCTTGATCAGCTGTTGCCCTTTGTGGTTTGGCCCAACATTAGAGTTTATTTGTCCATGAAAACCTGCGCCAATGTAGCTTTAAAATCAATGTGTTTACAGCAAAACTACACCCTTCATAAAATCAATAAAGTGCAGAGGAGGGAAGGAGGTGTCAGGCGACAGTGGAAGGAGGCAGCTGTTACAGCGAGGCTGCAGGGGGAGGAAGTAGGGGACGGTTGAGCAGGAAGTACAAACCAACCTCAACTGTCGCCCCGGCAACGCTAGCGGCCAGGCGAGTGAATATAATGCAAAAAAAGTCAACGGATTTCTGTTTTTTGAAATTAAACAGGATTCAGTGTCTCACAGTTTGACCTGGATATGTTACAGTTCACATGGGCTGTCAGGGCTGGAGTCAGTGCTGTGTGTGTCAGGGTGATAGTCACAGCAGTGGGATGAAATGAGTTGTCAGGGTTGTGAAATATAAAGATAAGACGCAGGATCAACCCTACACAGCCTGGGAAAAATATGACAATGTAACTATGGGTCATTTTAAGTCCAGAAAAGTGTGGGAGTTGTATGAAGGACTAAAAATGCTGAAATAAATACAGAAAAAAAATGTTCGACAAAGGCAAGAATAAACAAATGAAAGCTGAACCGAATGTATAAATAATTAAATGACCACATGAATCAATGTTGCTAATTAATCAGGGAATTAATAATTCATAATATAGTTCTACATTTCGATCTTATTTATGTGTTTTATGTATTTCTGTGTCTTTATGTTAATAATGTATGACACGGAGATATAACATAATTGGTCACAGGGTCGAGTCAGCTGCCTTGATAGTGTGCTCTTTGCTGCCATTGATGTCGGTCAGCTGGAGAGCTGCAATGGTTAATCAATACGTTGTCAGTTGTTAAACAGATTGCCAACTCAGTTTGATAATCGCTTAATCAGTTTAAGTAATTTCTTAAGAAAAAAAGTCAAAATTCTCTGGTTCTAGCTTCTTAAATGTGAATATTTTCTGGTTTCTTTACACCTCTGTGACAGTAAACTAAGTATTCCTTGGTTGTGGAGACATTTTCAAATGTGGTTTTGGGCTTTGGAAACAGTCGTTAACATTTTTCACCATTTTCTGACATTTTCTTGACTAAACAACCAATTGATAAAAAAAAAAAAAAAAGAACAAAACAAAACAAAACAAAAA
Organism: Epinephelus moara; assembly: GCF_006386435.1. Lineage (NCBI taxonomy): Eukaryota > Metazoa > Chordata > Actinopteri > Perciformes > Serranidae > Epinephelus > Epinephelus moara. The sequence goes on from NC_065528.1 coordinate 17,665,476, forward strand.
TCAACAGATGAATTGGCAATTAAAATAATCATTAGTTGCAGCCCTAGCTAGCTGCAGGGTCTTTATCGGGCTGCACACTTTCCCAAAAACAACAACAACATTTTCATATTTTATATATATATATATATATATATATATATATATATTTATATTAAATTAAATAATAGGAACTAATACTTAAAATTAAAAACATTTAATTTAACATTTTTATATATTTTAAATATGTATATAAAAATAATGATTTTTTAAATTTTATTTATTTATTTATTTTACTGGGGTCTGTACCAAACAAGCATGTTCTCTTACATCTGGAATATGATTTGTAGACTGGGACGTCTCTGTAGCATCAGTGTTACATTAACAACGTACCTTTTCCAAAATTTGCAGCTTCTGTGATTTGGATATTCCACCTGGTCATATTGCAATTTTGATAATAATTCAATTTATTGTGCAGCCCTAATGGAGGAAAACATAAAATAATTTGAGTTTTAAAAATGTAGAAATTTTTAAATACATTTTTTTTTTTTGCAACTGACCACAAACATTATTTATTTAATCATGTAGTTATTTTAAAAAAAATTTAAATTTACGTATTTATTTAACACATACAGTAATTAGTTGTTAAAACCTTTATTTATGCGTTTGATTTAAACGTTGAGTCATTGAATAAGTCATTTTTAATCCTCCATACAGCTGAACAGGAAGCAGATAAAGGGTGCTCAGTTCAGTTAAGTACATATTTCCTACAATCAGAGACTCTAATGTGCCCCTTTAAATATTATTACATGTTGTGAGGAATGATCTGAGTTATAGAGAGACGTGGCCCAGCTGACAGCTGTTGTCAAGCTTGTTTTCACATCCTGTTAAGAAATTGAGGTCTAGGGGAAAAAAAAAAAAAAAAAGGAAAATGTGATTCATCATCGCAGGTTTTTAACTAGTTGTCTTCACTTGTCTGTGTGACACTGACATCATGTTGTTGTAAAATGGCTCCATGCATCAGCAACTGTACATGTTTGAAATGTTTTTGTGTTCCTAAAACTAAAACACAGGGTGTGGGGAGATAAAGCTGACAGCGATTGATTACATTTTAATATCGGTGGTTGTTTTGGCCCCGTTGTCAGTGACATCAGTGGCAACGTCATTTTAGGGAACAGAGCAAATGCCTTGGCTTGTGATGTGTCTGTTTCCTCCTTTAGGGGACTGTAAGGGTGCAGTTCCCATCAGTCCCTGCTGTGTGCCATATTTTCCTTTGTAGAAGCTCTAAGAATAATTCTTTTTTCCTGGAATGTCTTAACCTCACGTCCCACAATAAGCTGCACAGTCTGTGGAGCTACAGACACGTTCTCCTCTTTTTTTTATTTTCCCAGTTTATAAAGCCAAACATATTATTTTATGTGCAGGTTTTAGTCAAACTGTGTTTAAAAGTAGCATCTAAAATCCAGAATCAGAACTTGAAAGCACCAGGAAGCGGGAATTTTCCCCACAGTGCAACTCAACGCCACAGGACCAGAAAGTGAGAACTGAAAGGGGTGTGCGTGTGTTCATCATGACTTCCTTTATGAGAATCATTTCCTTGTTATGGTAATCCTTTTAAAAACATCTTTCAGGTAATGTGTGATGGCAGTCTTTGTTAACATCACGGTCGCTGCACTCGGAGTTATGTTGTTAGCCACGTAAATGTTTTGTCACGCCGGGAGAGGAGCCGGTATTGTGGGGTGTTGAGGCAAAACAAACAGCTGTTAATCATTCAGTGAACTTCCTGCTCAGGCTCTGTGCCTGGTGTCGCCACCACTGCAGAACCACTTAGAGGAGAATACCAGGGTCATATAGAGCTACGGCCCATTTAGTTGTATCAACAGCTCGTGGTGTCCACTTAATAACCTGCAATGCCTGATGCAGAAACACAATCTTAAAGGGACAGTCCACCCACAAATCAAAACTACATATTTCTCCTCTTACCTGTAGTGCTTTTTATCAGGCTAGATTTTTTTGGTGTGAGTTGCAGAGTGTTGGAGATATCGGCCGTAGAGATGTCTGCCTTCTCTCCAATATAATGGAACTAGATGGCACTCAGCTTGTGGTGCTCTAAGCTGCAAAAAATAAATTTGGAAAACTCAACAGCTATGTCTCTTTACAGAAATCATGACCTGGTTACTCAAGATAATCCACAGACCTTGTTGTGAGCAGTTGTGAGCAGTTTCATGTAGGAACTATTTTCTTTCTACCGAACTACACCCACCAGCCGTATTGCTGCCAGCATATTACATAAATTACATAAATTACATTGTCTGTAAATTAACATATAACTGTTATAAATTCAGTTATCACATTACATTTGTTAATCAAACTCATTGTCACTTGTGTTACACAAGTTCTTCGAGAATCTGCGTAATAAGCAAATAGAAAAAAAATCATCAAACGCAGAGACACCGTCAGTTGCACCGTGAAGAGGTTTTTCAGCCTGTACAGTCTGGTGGTGTCTCCGAGAGGAACAGGTTGTCTGATAAAACAGTTTGAGGATCACCTCCTCATGAGGTGTCAGTGCTGCTTTAGTGATAAGTCAAATAAACCGGACTAGTCCACTATGAGGCCATGACGTGGTGAGATAGCCTCTCAAGTGAGTGTGTTTGGCCCGTTAAATGCCACTCGTATGCAGTTTTTGCGCATTTTTTTCCTTTTACATCATCATTTAATGGTGTTAGGAAGGCCACACTCTTTTATTAATTAGGCCTACTGATACATCATTTTTAGGCGATAGACATTTGTACTATGCTGTGAGGAAGGCCAGGCTTTTTATATATTATTTAAGTTTTATTTGAGGCAGAAATTGCCTTCTGCAGTGCTGTCTTAATTCTCCTGAGCCTCGTTTCGTGCTGATAGGTGGGCGTGTGGAAGGTTTAATGTTTTAGTACTTAGTATTAATTATCACATGACAATGTGACAACAAACTCAGGTGATGTTGCAGAGTAACACAGAAGTAATGTAACAAGTAGCGTAACAAATTACTGTCTACAGGAAGTAATTAAGAAAAGTAATGCAATGCTTTTAAAAGAGTAACATTTATTGCCACTGAGCTAGCTGAGATGGACGTGGTTAATATTTACATTTCGCATTGTCACAAGCAGGAGCCTCTTGTCCATGAGTAGATACACACTTCCTTCTGCACGGTGATAGGTTTGGCAGGTGTAGTTCGGTAGAAAGAAAATAGTTCCTACATGAAACTGCTCCCAACAAGTCTGTGAATTATCTTGAGTAACTGGCTCGTGATTTCTGGAAAGAGACATTGCTGTTGAGTTTTCCAAATGTATTTTTTGGCGCTTTAGCACCAGGTCACCAAGCTGAGTGCCATCTAGTTCCATTATATTGGAGAGAAGGCAGACATCTCTACAGCTGATAACTCCAACACTCAGCAACTCACACCAAAACAATCTAGACTGATAAACAGCACTACAGGTAAGAGGAAAGATATGGATTTTTGATTTTCAGGTGAACCGTCCCTTTAAGCTTCATAGTGTGTCCTCACTGGTTCACCAGATTAGGTGTTGAACATCTAGGAAATGTTTTTGCAATAACAAAACAAGTCTGAAGTTGCTATGACGCCCTGTCCTGAAACGGTCCCTCTAACGTGGCATCTGCCCCCTCAGAGACTCTTCCATTATTGCTCAAGCCTCCCTGCTGCCTGGAAAGCAAAGGGAAGAAGACGGTGAAACTGATTCTGTGGATGACGGCAACACTAATTTCCCTTTTTACGCAGCTGTGAAATGCTACCTATGCTGAACTCTGACCTTTTTGCATTTGTGCAGGGGACGTCCTGTATGAGCTGCTGCAGCACATCCTGAAGCAGAGGAAGCCCCATGTGTTTTACCCGTCTGCCTACTTCCCTGGGAACTCCTTCCACTCGCTGCCTGAGAGCGCGGTGCAGCACCTGAAGCTTGAAGGTCAGTCCAGTGAATGCTATTCATTTTAGAAGGCAAATACTTCATCTTATGTTATTATATTCTTCCATGATATAATTTTGTTAATATTATCACATGCTATCATCTCAGTTCTGCTCAAAATAAGTGACACCCCACACGTTCGGCTTCTTTCCCCAGCCAACACTTGCATGTGAGGCCCATGTGGGTAGTAAATGGGCTGAAAAAATGGGCCCTATATTGAATTGTTCACATGTTCCATATTGGCCCCATGCAGATTGCACATATGGGTGGGTTGCCCAAGTGTGCCCCACATGGGTCTTGCTGGCACCCACATGGGCAAGTGTCATGGGGCCAATATGGAACCCTTGGACAATCCCATATAGAGCTCATTTTTCAGCCCATTTGCTACCCACATGGGCCCCATATACAAATGTTGGCTGGGACCCACTATCTGTGAGACTGATTCAGCTGTATCTTGAATCAATGTGAACAAAGGAGGAATATAACATAAAGAGAATGTTTAAAAAAGCCTGTAATCAATTATACATGCATACAGTGGCCAAAACTGTAGCATCTATGATCAAGAAATATTGACACTAGAGATGAACCAATGATACTGAAGCTCTGAAGCTTGTTTCACTCCTGTGAACTTCAGTTTCAGTATATTGTCACAGCTTGTGTCAAATGGGGGAAAACCATGTTGCATGATGCTGATGACATCTACCACTTCAGACGTCACTGGTGCTTCGGAAAGCACTTCATTCGGTTTGACCATTTTGCAGCTAAAATATGTTACTGTAATAAGGATAATAACTGAAATACAGCCGTGTGTGTGTACACTATAAAGACATAATATTAAGTATAAGTACACTTACACCCAACACCATTTAATAAGATAAAGAAATTAATTAATTTTTATTTTACTGTAACATTACACAATACCATCTTAATGAGTTAGTCAGTAGCAGTTTATTTAAAACATATAAGTATCAAACAAACATAATAATCATATTAGTAGACAGATATAAAAAAACAGGCTACTAAAGGCAGCATGGAAACTGAAAACAACATAATTATTTGATCTACTGATAGCTCCTTATCAGTATAAAGCTGTACAGTAATTAATTCTCCCAGACCTATTCTGATATATTCAATTAATTACCAATAATATTTGTCTTACAGCAAGATATAAATTACTCCAAAAGTAAAAGTATTACAGATTTCATAACACAGAGGCTTGTCAAACTTTTTTTAAATACACAAGACCACAGATGCTAATATTCTAGAGGTGTTGTGGTGAAGGGCTTTACGTTTAGAAAACCACCAGACGTCACTGTGTTCGCAGCGTTTGAAGCCCCAAAGCTTTGATTCTTTTTCAGCACAAGGAGAAAGAAACCTTCAAAGCTTTATAGATTTCATGCACCCATCCTTAATTTACACTAATGATCATGAACTATAAAATGTAAAGGTCAGTGTCTCTCTAAATTAGCTAAGTGACTTTAAGATATACTAAGTAGGGCACTTTATAGTCTCACACAGAAGTAATCCCTCTCAACCATCACTTATGACCCACTAGAAGTGTGTGGTGGTGTATTTTCCTGCTGAGACAGTGCACTCTGCCTGTAGTTTCTTATTCTATGCGTTAGTGGTGTTGATGGCCGTGTACCCTCACAGCGCTCAGGTGAGGTCGGGGCTTTGTAAAAAGGTAGCGACCAGCTGCCAGACTGACAAAACGCAAATATAAAGAGGGGAAACGCCAAACAAGAATCTAGGATTGGCTTTTACTTTAACTGGTTATATATAGTAGGCTAACTTCACTATCATAGCAGACACTTTTTTAGTACAGCATATAGAGTATTTTTCCGAGCTAAGAATTATAGATCTTAAAATTGCTGTTTAAAATAATGTAAATGTAAAATTGTAGTTAAGTATGGCTGCTAACGACAGCTGAGGTGGACTGTAAGCATGTAAAAAATATCTGATGAGGATCATTAAGCATTTCTACAAAAAAAAAAAAAAAGGAATTGTATATTGGTCATTTCTGAACCATTTTCGGAAAGTCACGGTCGAAATTAAAAACTTTAAAAAGTAAAAGAGTTAAATCAAACATTTAAATTTAGGGGGTGGGGAGTTGAAATACCTGAGAGTGTTTTTTGGCTCTGATCTGAGGAGTAAGATCACATGTTGGCTGTAAAACCTGCTCCTCAAGGAAACGCTGCTTTATTTAAACAAGCTGCCGAGCACCACAGACTGCCCCATTGGCTCGCCGCAGGTCTGCTGGTATTTATCACCACTGTCTTCCTTGTTGCGAGTGCTATTTTGTACATGTGTTTTTTTTCCATCCATTGTACGTGAATAAAGGAATCAAAGTTCCCATCACTTCATGTCCAACACAAACCAGATAACTTTGACTGAAACTCTTCAACAATAAGCAGCAGTCTCGGCCTAACTGCAGGATATCAGTGACACCTAGTGGTCTGTATGTGTAAAGCCAGAAACACCATAAGCCAGTGATGGGCACTTTTTTAATTTACTGGCAGAGGGGACAGATTTTTGGATACTAATGACATGAAAAGCTACCAATCACCACTTCATTTTGTGCTCTGTTACTCACTTTTTCTGGTGAGATTATTATCCTCTGCTGCTTTTAACAGATGCAAGTAAAGAAAGACTTAGTGGAACTTGATATACATGTGCAATGAGTGATTAAAAAAACACATGGACAGCCTAGATTAGACAGGGTGGCCGCAGGTCCTAAGAAGCCTTAAGAAGTTCAATTGTTTTAAATTCAGTTCGGCTGCACCATCTATGTTTTTTAAGTCATGTTTCTGCTGTTGGCGCGATGCGAAACATAATGAAAATACACAGACTTTTATAAGTTGAACAAACACATTTTAATTTTCCTGCAATTATATCCCCTCTTCCTGTCAAACGTATTGCCCAAAAGTAAATTGTTTCAAAGCATGTGACTTTAAAAACACTGTGTTGATGTGTTGCCTATATCCAAAATTCTGTACAATCCTAATGGCTTTTCTTTTTGTAATATGTGTAATGTGTATAAATAGCTTTTATATGTGTTACCTCAGACCTCCACACAGTAATTAAGATACAGTAAAATGAGTGAGCAGTAGATGATATATAGTGATCTATGGTCCAGTATATCTTGATTTTCCCGTAACTGCAGTGCTCCTCGCCAGCTTTGATTGAAGGTTACTTATTTGAGGTTTCCATCTGATTTTGTGATCCAGTACCACTCCCATAACACTTTTTCTATATCAACATTATTATAATAATCTTAATTTGCACTTGCATATCAATTTTTTTTTATTTCTAAATAACATCATGTTGGTCTTAGTCAAATTTAGCGACAGTTTGTTTTTGTCAAACCATCAATTCAATTGTGATCTCCATCAAAAGCAGCTGTAAATCCTCTCTGGAGCATAAACTAAAAATGTCTTTAAACCTCTTGAATCTAACTTGTTTCTACCTGTAGACACTCTGTTGGATTCTAATGTCAGCCAGCACCACAGTCTTGAAGTCAGTAACACCTTTATCGAGCTCATACTATTAAATTTACACTGTCACAATCAGAGGTGTTGATTCATCTCTGGTATTTATGAGGACACAGTTGGTCACAGTGTTTTCTCACTCTGCTACTGAGAATACTGCCATACAGGTGTGCCAATATGTGTTAACTGTTGGCACACCTGTATGGCAAACACAGGAAATGGTGTACACCCAAAAGCTTGAGACAGAAAAAAGAGAAAAACAGCCATCACGATTTCTCCGAGCTGAGAGTGACGTCCTCTAGTTACTTTTGAGTCTGCCAAAATTCAAAGATATTCAGTAAATATAAAATATGTTTGAGAAACTGAAACCATCAGTTGTTAAACTTTCTGCTTGAAGAATAAAAGTAAGCTTTATATTTATAAAAATTGTGTAACATGGCTGTAGATATTTATCACATATTGTATCTTTTGTAACCCCAGAAACGGTACGGCGGGCCCCACGTGGTACAGAGCCACTCCCCCAGCATCCACCAACCATCGAGCTGCGGCACCGCTCCCGCTCCCCCCACCATCCGACCACCAGACGATCCCCTCCGGAGCCCAACCACCCCCGCGTAGCCAGTGAAGACCACCTCCAGACCTTCTCCCAGCTGCCAGACAGCAACCACCACATGCCCGAGGAAATGTACCCTCTGTCGGTGTCCCCGGCCGCACCCAACGGCCGCTGCGCAACGCCGCGAGAAGCCCCCTGCCCGGGCAGCCCTGGGAGCCAGGAGGCGGGACCTCCTCGCGTCATCCAGCTCATGCCCAGTGCGATCATGAACCCCCTGCTCCTCAGTCCGAGCAGGGGCGGCGGGGGTGCCGCCATGGACTTCAGGCACAGCCGAGTTGGACCCCCGTCTCAGGTAACGCTCGAGAATGGGCGTGAGGGGAAGGTTCAGGGACACCACCATCAGATACCACTGTCCCAGCATCAGCAGCAACAGCAGCAGCATCTCCTGCAGCAGCAGCAGCAGGAGGAGGCGCTCTACAGGAACCACGTCATCATGCCCGTGTCTCCTCCAGAAGAGCAGCAAATGCCCATCGGACGGATAGCAGGTAAGATTTAATCCTCATAGTGTTGAGCATTGGCATTACACCTGCTCCTTTAGTCGCCATGTGAGCACATGCTTACAGAATGTGAGTTATTTATCTTGTCCCTTCGGTATTCTCTGACACGTATTATCACACAGAGCAAATACCTCCGCACCTCTCATGCAAACTCTGTTTCCCTGTCGTTTCCTCGCAGACTGCAGGCTGCTGTGGGACTACGTCTACCAGCTCCTGTCAGACAGCAGGTACGAGAACTACATCCGCTGGGAGGATACAGAGACCAAAGTCTTCCGCATCATGGACCCCAACGGCCTGGCCAGGCTCTGGGGTAATCACAAGGTAAACACACACTCAGCAGGCTCCAGGTTTGCAGTTAGTGCTGTCTGTGATCAGACTGCAGGCGGCGAAGAGTCAGTGAGCAGGGCTGTCCCAGATCTAGGCCAGAGAAAAAACTGTCGTAGTCATTTCAGTTTACAGTTTAAAGCTGCATTAATCAGTACTTTTATATAAACAATAGCATGATTAACTATGTAAAATAAAAAGGTGTTTGACCCAACTTTGCAATCCCCCTCAGCTCTACAAAGCCCCTCAGCCAGAGTTAAGTAATTGCTTTGGCTTTACGGTCCACAAACTTTGTTAGCTGGATGTCTGAGGAGGCAATTGTTAGCTAACACATTTGCCATTACAGCTTTATGAGGTGGTAGATTCTAAAGCCCTAATCACACAGGACCACTATTACCAGGGGACCTCAAGTCATTTACAAACTACACATTTCTTTTAGCAGGTTTGCCTCCATGGTGAGCTGCTATCCGTCTGTTTGTCTGGGTTTAGCACCAGTGCGTCATTTCGTGCTGCAAATCTATTGGTTGGCTGATAGACGTAGGTCATAACAGCAGTCACACTATGTGAATTTAATTAGCACACAAGATGTGATTTTAAAGTGTATAAAATCAAATCTAATCTATTACAAATAATATTTATCTCCTAAACATGAGAATATAACAGTCAAAACAATAAAATAAAATCAGAAACGGTCATCCCATATTTCTAACACTGTCCGTGGATATGATGTCAAGACCATAGGTGTAATGCTGCCGAAGAGCGCAGCACAGTGAGGAAATAAACTGTTCATAGCTGGCACAAATCGATTGGATTTCAAGCGCTTAAAAAATTGGTATGCATTTCAACCATCACTGACGTGTGTGTCATGCAAGAGAGACAACAAAAACAAGTGGACCGATTCATGACGTCAACTCACGCACTGAGAAACATGCAGGGTAACGTTCCACCTTAAAAGTTGCAGGTAGCGTCAGTGGTAGCCTTTGAGCAACACAGCGAATTAAATTGTTTATTCTCAGTCTCACTAACTATGTGAAATGCTGCGCTCATCTGTGTAACAATAATAATATGAGCCCAAATCAGTGAGATGCAGATTCACACAGGACTAATATTATAACATGTCGTCTGTGTTTGGTGAAATATGGTAATTTGCCATGGAATTTAACATGACAAATTAGAGATTCACACGGGATTAAGATCAGACGACCACTGTCATTATTACAAATTACTAGAGGTCCCTCGGTAATACTGGTCCCATGTGAAGAGGCAGAGGTTGTGTTTTCAGCTTGTGAAGTAACCAATAACTGGTGCGGCTTTCAAAGGCAGAGAGCATTTAAAGATGTAGAAAATGCCTCATTTTGTAGATCAGTAGCATCACATTATTATTATTATTGTTGTTGTTATTAATAATGACACGTTTGTTCTTTTACCTCTACAGAACAGGACCAATATGACGTACGAGAAGATGTCGCGAGCACTGAGACACTACTACAAACTGAACATTATCAGGAAAGAGCCTGGGCAAAGACTTCTATTCAGGTAAATCGACTGAAAGGAGCAGTGTGAGGGATTTAGTGGCATCTAGTGGTGAGATTGCAGATTGCAACCAACTTTATCCCCTCAGCTCGCTGTTCCTTTCTAAGCATAAGTAATAGTACATACAGTGGCCTACAGGTAACGTTAAAATGCAAAAGGGCCCTCTCTATAGCCAGTGTTTGGTTTGTTTGGTCCAGGCTACTGTAGAACGACATGGTGGAAGAGAATCTGCTCTGTATGTAGTTATAAACGGGTCATTCTAAGGTAAAGGTTAAACACAGTGATGCTTTGTGAAACAATAGTTGTAGGGGCCTAAATGCAGTTTTACATTTGTAACTTTTAAGATAAGGGTCCTGTTATTGTTGTATCGTACCTTTAATTGGCCCTTTTTTACACTTTCACCAGTAGGGGGAGTTTTGGGATCTGAGGGAGTTAATTGCAATGGAGAGACACAGTTTTTTGACCTCCTATTTCTTGTATCTTTTATCAGTTTCTTTACCTTTTTTTTCTGGATAATTTTAGATTTGAAAATGGATGATTGTTTCTGTACCATCTTTTGAGTTTTGAAGTAAACTGTTAAACTTTATCGAGTGGTCCGGTGGAGTTTTTGCGTGTGGATTAAGAATAAGGGCATGATTTGTGCGTCAAGCTATGCATCACTTATTGGAAACCTACAAGAGTTATGAATACTGTATTCTATTTCTGCTTCTAGATCCTGGTAAATCCTCACACTGGACCTTTAAGTACACCTTTGTTTCAATCAGGCTATTCATAATTTATTGATCATGTTTTAATCCATTCTGTAATAAAATGACTGACCTTGTTTCCTCGTCTGTGTGGCGTTCATCAGGTTCATGAAAACTCCCGACGAGATAATGAACGGACAGACGGACCGGCTGGAGCACCTGGAGTCCGACACAGACGAACAAATCTACATCAAAGAGGAATGCTGAGGAACTCTGGGAAAAACAAGTCCATGAACTACTTACTTCTACTACTACAGCCGCTGATGCCTTTCAGAAGCAGCCTGAACAATCGACGTTAAAATCTGGAGCGCGGGGACGTTCGCCTGTATCAGTCCCACACAGACAGACGCGAACTCTCTCTTCTTAAGATTGCCTTAGGATGACGTTTTCCTAAAGTCAAAAGAAAAAAACAGCATCAGTTGTTGTGATTTTCCCGACAGAGAGCTGAAAAGACTTTCTGAGTGTTCCCTTTTATTTCTGAATGAACTGCAAAAGCCAATCACTTTGTGCTTATGTCACTTTGATGATTTTATTGTCTCCTCACATGCATTATACTATGGAATTTTGCTGTTTGTAAAAAGAAAATTGGGTGTGTGCGTGCGTGACAGGAATGTTTTCACCATGGAATAAACGTTTTTGATCAAACTGTATTCTCTTAGTGTGAAGTGTACTTAAAGTCACAGTGAAACAGTAGTTAGAGCATCTTTAGCATGGACGTATAAAAAGAACTAGATGATCGTCTTTGTTCCTATGAAAGTTGCTCAGTGGTTCATGAAGCCAAAACAATTACCCGGATGATCGACACTGCTTCCACATTGTGTGGCTCATAGAACACTCGCACTAGAGACTTCTGCCAGCTTCGTGTGAGCTGTGACGCTCAAAAAAATTACCCTCCTTATTTACAGACATTTCTTTCGCCATGTAAGTCAATGGGGAAAAGTGTTTTTGGGCCACACAGCATCACATGACAGATGTAATTACACTGTTTGACCACATGAAAATTGGTGTCAAAACACGGCACACTTCCTGGGGCCTTGTCTTTAGCTTCTCTACTGTGACGAAGTTCCCAGTGAAAGAGAATATTGGAGGGTGTACCAAGCCCCCAGGATGTGTGCCGGGCTTTGAGGCCAAAAGTGGAATTTTAACACCCATGTCCATTACGTGATGCTATCGGGCACATAAAGAATTTTTCCATAGACTTCCATGGCAATAATAAGCAGTCTGTAAATTCAGTCTGGTAATATTTGTTAAGTCTAAAAGAGCCACACGATTAAATCATTTTATCCCCATTCGAGTCAGCCAAGGGTTAAACAAGAAGTTAGCCATTTGGCCGCCTTAAGTCTCTAGTGAGCTTGCTGTATGGGCCCAATGATGCTGAAGATGTGGATAATTTCATACTGTGGAAATTGAACTTTTTCTCGAGCTTCACACTTCCCTGAGTAACTTTAATTGGAGTGAACGTGGTGCTGCATCCAGTTCTCTTTACACATCCATGTGGTGTACATTTACAAGAGGGATTTAAATCAAATCCCTTGCATGTGATTGGACTGCTATAAAGTTTAGCGACAGCTTACTTGTAAAAAATCTAATGGGATTTCCATTTATTTTGGATTATGACAGAAAATAAGCTCTGTGGTAAACAAAATTTTATTAAAAAAAACATATTAAATGTTTTGTTGAGCAAGATAATTTCCACAAATTAACACCACTTTTATGATTTCCCAAGTATAAATGCAGTCACCAGAGGTAAAAAGCTAAAGTATGGCAATAAACAGACTACATCATGGTTACAAGACTTCAACGCTGCCACCACAATGAGGCTGTAAAGCTGTCTTTGTTTTGATAAACTTCCTGCCAAAAGCTGCTGACTTAGACCTCTGCTGACCTTGCCAGGAAATAAATACATCAGCACCATCTAGTGGACCAAAAAAGCAACTGATTTCATTATTCTAGTGCCTAAAGTTGTATTAAAAATGTGTATTTGCCTAAATCTAACTAACCCAACCAAAGAGGGCCAATGAGTTAAAAAAAAAAAGTTGTGCCAACAGTGCACATAAAAATATCCGCCCCTCCAAACATCCTGCTCAGGCCCCCAGGAAATGCGCTGGGCTTTGAAGCCAACAGAGTGCTCCACGGATGATATTATTTGTGGGCCGACACAGAAGTTAGCATTGCACTGGTTTTCTAGTCAAAAAGACGATGGGATGTGTCCATTGAATTTTGGATTACTGCTGAAAATATGCTCTGTGGCAAACAAACATTTATGATACTGACACGTTTTGTTCAGCAAGATAATCTTCACAAATGAACACCACTTCTATAAATTTTGAAGCCTAAATACAATCTCCAGAAGTAAAAACCTAATGTAAGGCTCTGTATTTTATTTAAATTAACTGTCATTATCCCTGGATATGATGTAAAGGCCATAGGTGTAGTGCTGCCAGAGAACACGGGAAAGATGCTCTGCCACTTTTTTTACTCACAGTAAGTAAATAGAATATTCACAGTTGGCATAAATCGGTTGAAATACATATACATTTTTTTAAGTGCTTGGAAATCCAGTCATCACTGAAGCGTATGCCATGCAACAGAGACAATAAAAAATAAATGGAGTGTTGACTGATTCATGACGTCAACTCATGCATTGAGTAACACGCAAGGATACATTCCACTTTTATGATTTCTGATGCGTAAATGCAATCAACAGAGTTAAACTGATGTATGGCTATACACGAACTACACCATGGTCGCATTCTCACCACAAGGAGGCTGTAAAGCCATGTTCAGCATAGTTTGCTGTGATGATGCTCTGTAGTCCTATTTAGCCACTTGTTAGCAACCGCCTTTTTTAGGACACCTGAAAGTTTCAAAATTTACAAGCGGCGTATATACTTTTGTATTTTACATTGTTAAACAAAACATAAAAGCTTTTGTTAACCACAAACCTCATTTCAGGCATCTACCCAAAAGGTAATTCAAAGAACCCACTGACTTTGAGACGAGGGAACTAGGAGTGCTAAAATGCTAACTCATTTCTGGGTTCTAGGTAAGGAAACTATAAAAGCAAATCTATCTTTTATAAGTTTCTTGCTATTAGGAGTCATTCCCGTAGCACTTCACAGAAAATGAAAAGACAGATTTTGATGTGAAATATTCTAACACTGATTTTATAACATATATCTGGCATGATAAAAGATAAGTGATCAATTCACAAAGATATAAGATATTTACCTGAACATTAATCCCCCATTTCTCCATGTTTTACTGTTTTTTTTTGGTGTAGTACATCAAACGTCCACATGATGGCAGTACTGTGCCGTTTTTGGTGGGAGAGGCGCAGCAGTGATTCTGTCCACAGTTCAACAGTTCATCAAACACGCGTCTCATTTAAAGGGTCATTTACAGGATCAAATGTGGCTGCACTTCATTATGTTGCTGGGACTTTTGGGGAGATTAAAAAATCCTGTCATATTTGTGTCTTTTGTGAACTGATTGCTTTTGGTGATGATGTTTCAGAGGGAAATAATCACTGTGGAGTTATGTATTACTTATTGACTGCCATCGTGATTCATGAATTGCGCCCCAGCAGGGAGACTTTGAAATATAGTTTTTTTTGTGTTTCACTTCCTAAATTAGTAACTTTAGTATTTTGATGTCATCTAAATGATTATATTTTGTGAATTATTGTTCTACACATGTTCTACAAAAGAGCCATGAAGTATACTGATGGTGTAGCTGGTCAGTTTGAGACCATCACGACATGCATGATTAAATGACTGATCACACTGAGATTCATTTGTCGGTGATATCAGAAGCTCAGGATCAGTCACGACGTCCAGATTAACAGGTAACATCTAAATATGACACAAATCCCCGAGAGTAATCAGACTACTGTAACGCGTTACCAGCGGAGGTACGGCGGCGGTGCGCCGTGCGCTCCGGAGTCTCCATAAAAGTTAGTGCGCACAGAGCTGAGCTGTCAGACTGGGGAGAGACGCGGCGGAGCAGAGACTGCAGACTCAAGTGATTGATCAGGATCGATCCCACTTTGAGAAATTAATACATTCATCTCCAGTGTGTGGTCTGATCCTCTGGGTGACCATCAGCCACCAAAGGCGCACCAGCAGGACGCAATTAAAAGCTGATTGAGTCCAAACAGGCTGCGGGTTGTTTCTGGACTATCACGGAATAAAAAGAGGGGAGCTTTGGATGCGGGAGGATCTCGGCTGTGCGGTGGATGAGATGCCCACGGTGCCGCGCCACAAGACGAATACTCGTGTGTGATTGTGACAAGGCTGTTTGATTTCATCCGGACAAAAACGAAGCACCACTCCCGTTTTTTTTCTTCTTCTCCTCGCCAATCCAAATGTCTCCACATCACAGACACGCCACTGGATTGTAGCAGCAGCCCCACCGATGGTTTGAGAGGGCGTTAAGGTGCGGGAAGGGAGTGGGACAATTACAGGTAAGAGCCGTGCACGCGACCCCGACGGTCATTTTGTGCCCTCTTTCGGGGGCTGCTAGGAGTTTCCCCGGCGCTCAGTGCGCACACAGACCCACTCAGGCTCTGCAAGTCTTTGCTTTGTAGATCACCAGCACCGCATCCATATCCAATCAGGACTGAAAGTGTTACCGCAAAACAAGTATGAGGCCCGTCAGTCACTCTTCATCTCCTCATCTCCTCATCCTCTCATCCTCTGGGGTGAAACATAATTTCATATTTTGCATTTTCAGTCACTCACTGATCTGTGACTGATTCCTCAAACATATTTCTTAACACAGCAGAACAATTTAATTTCACTTTCTGACATCAGATGCATTGCAACTATTTTCTGACAGTCATTTCTGTACATGCTCATAGTGCAGTGATGCTTTCCACTATGCTTTTTTTTTTTAATTTTATGTAAGAAAACTTAATCTGGGGAGAATTTTATTATAGCCTTTATATTATTATATTTATTATATTTTATTTATTTTTATTTTAGAAACTTAACTTGGAGAGAATTATATTGTAGCCTTTTTATTTATTTATTTAATTAATTCATTCATTTTAGAAAAACTGATTTGGGGAGAATTTCATTATAGCCTTTACATTATATTTTTTATTTATTTATTTTAGAGACTTGATTTAGAGAGAATTTTATTTTAGCCTATCTATTGTTGTATTTATTATATTTAATTAATATATTTATTTATTAATATTTTAAATTGTATTTATTATATTTAATTATTTTATTTATTATATTTTAGAAAACTTGATTTGGAGAGAACTTTATTATAGCCTATATATTGTTATATTTATTATATTTTATTTATTTATTTAAATTTTTTTTTAAATTTATTTATTTATTTTAGAAAACTTGAACATTTTATGGTATCCTATATATTTTTATATTTATTATATCTTATTTATTTGTTATTTTTTAAATTTATTTTAGAAAACTTAATTTGGAGAGAATATAATTATATCCTACACATAATTATATTCATTATATTTAATTTATTAATTTATTTAATCTTATTTTAAAGCCTTGATTTGCGGGCGAATTTAATAATAGCCTCTATAATTATATGTATTTTTAATTAATTTTTTTTATATTATTACAGGATTTGTCTGGATTTGAAATTTTTCCACGAGTGCTCTTTGAAACGTAACCTCATAAAACTTGTATTAGTATTTTAGTTAAATTCAGTGTTTGGCTTTATAAGTGCAGTTTACCAGTTGACAGTCCTTTTAATGGAGCTTTACGATCCGTGCAGTTGACTTTATTTCACCAAATCAGTGTTTGCTACCACACAGTCCTCAGTTTATATACAACCAGGCTGGGCTGACAGAGATGAGACTGTTTTATGGAGACGATAGAGATTAAGTCCACACTGGAGGCTGGATACGATGAACACGTCTTCAGAAGGATTTAGTCTTTATACTGTAAGATGTGTTTTGCTTATAGCCTTCATTTAAACTCCACTGTCTCATACTGCATGTGGCAATACGTCTCATGGTTTGGTGTTATTTGTAGGCGTCACCAAACAGCTGTCAGGAAGTTAACCCATTTTAATAGCGCTGTATCGATTTGACCTCCTGCACTGAGACTAACGTCAGCTCACCTCAAGCAAAACGAGTGAGTCTTCTGCATGATGAAATACAGTGACACAGCGGCGGGAGGTGGAGGCGGGCTGGTCCGGACACTTCCTCTTCCACCTGCAGCCGCAGACCCCGATGCTTTTAATTAGGAACAAAAGGAATTGGACATGATGTCAGTGTACAAGAGAGGGATGATACAGTGGATGAAAGGCAGCAGGAATAGACTGCAGACAGAAATAAAACACTCACCAGAGAAGCATACAGAGGAGCAGCGGAGGGGAGTGCAGATTGTAGTATACTTCAGGAATTTCTCAGAGGTGGAGCTGCTCAAAGAACAACACATTTTCACAGGGTTAATTAAAAGCAAACGAATGGTTGAGAATAAACTTTGTGCAGCTGTTGGGACATAACACTTGTCTTCATAACAATAGCTTCCCTTCCTTTCTTACCCTGACCTTTAGTTTCACATCACACAGACAGGAACACTGTGGCTCCACAGTTCGTCCAATTAAAATCACCAGTCGCAACAATTCTGCCTTTAAAAACTCTGAATTAAACAAATGTTGGTGAAACTCCCATTGCTGCCGTTTGTATTTCTAATTCAGCCTCTTAGCAAACTCGTCACAATATTACTTGTTTAAAAAAAGTATATTTTCAGTCCTCAAAGTAATTCAAGTACTTTTGTGTCTCAGTGGTAACTAAGTAGACTAGTAGTTAAGTAGATTATCTAGCAGCTATAATTACAAGCTACTTTTCAAATTAAGATTTTACATTAAAGGTGCTGTATGTAACTCTAGAGAAAGATAGTTGATTGTTGAGTCTCACTCCAAGGTCGTCAAAGACAGACGCTTTGGTTTGGTGGTTTGCGCCAACACATTCTCACGCCGACCTTGTCACATATCGACGTTTGGTCATGGACTTTCCAAATCCAGAAAGGTACCCTGGGTGCGTTGGTTGTTGACGTTCTGGGACGCCGTGTCAAGTTCAGCCTGTTACATGCATTGTCTTCTTTCGTTTTCACAGGAAATTTACTGTTTACATACAGTCTCTTTCAAAATAAAAGCCGGCAAAACACCGCAAATTGACGTTTATTTTGCCTTCAACAACTAACACGTGGTTAGGTTAAGGAATAAAGAACAAGGTTTGGCTTTATTATCTTAGGGGAGGTGAACACCGGCCTCCCGGGTGAAAGTCGGTTTTTGTTGACCCATATACCACACCTCCAACCCACCCTACTCGGACTTTCGTCACTTTAACTTTTGTTCGTGTCCCACTACATTTCCCGCCGTTGAGCGCCATTAAACTACAACAGCGACTGGCCGCATATCATGCTGATGTTAAAAGACTGCTTTTTCATCAGTGTCTGATGCTGCAAGTCACTGCCCAAGCACCGGATTTCGACGACTTCGGAGTGAGACCAGGTTGTTCAGGCCGACTACCAACCCACAGGGTCTATATTTGACAACTTGGGAATGAGACTCAACAATCAACTATCTTTCCGTAGGAATACATACAGCACCTTTAAAGAATATTTGATGGACTTCTAAAATACAGTAGTATACTGGCAAAAAAGCAGTGTCTGACTGGGTCATGTTTCAGATGTCTATGAGTTGTTAGTCATTCCACCAATGAGACATTTCACCTTTTAAACTTCTCACGTTTTTTTGTTTTCGTTTCCAATAAAACACCCTAAGAGGTCAAATCATCCAATATTAAAGCAATTTTAGGGCTGTACCTGACTCAGAATTATGTCAGTGGAATCAGATTTGACTGTTCAATATAAATATTTGACTATTCATCCCTTTTTTTCCATGAAGAGTTTGAGAGTTTGAACAGGGTTTAGCGGGACGTTCAGGGTCACAGTGACGTTCACATAATATAGTAAACAAGTCAAGTTAGGCTTCTGAGCCAAAGCGTGCTAACTATGCTAAAAACAGATCGGAAATGTTATCGTATAAGGTTGCTGTGAGCTGTAAATTCACCACTTCTAAGAAGAAGGCAGAGGATAACGTTATCTTGGAGTCTAACCTGGCAAAGCTTTTCTTCCTCTGGGCAGCTGCCTCGTCTCACTCAGATTCACCTTGGGTCTGTGTCTGCAGCTGCCTGTACCGGGGAGCAGGGTGGACGTGAGGAGCGCTCACTCTGCAGCTAAATCTGGGGACTGAAATGTCTCCAGATGTACACCACTTAAAACCAACTGGAAAAAAACATAAAAAACAACCCAGATTGCTTGACTTGAAAAAGTCAAAAATCTATCTATCTATCTATCTATCTATCTATCTATCTATCTATCTACTTTTAATACTTAAAGTACATCTCAGTCAGCTTTTGAGTACTTGTAAAAGAGTGTTTCTACCTGAATGAGTTGGGACTGGGATGTGGATGCCGCTGCTGTCTCTCAGCTCAGAGCAGAGGGATGCAGCAGATCACACATGACGTCATCTGGCACTCTACAACTTTCTCGCAGCCAGCAGCTACTTCCTGAGAGTTGGCAGCCCAGGCAGTCCCCAGTTAGCTGGGAGCTCAGGTTTAAAGCTCTGGGCTGCCCGCCTCGGGTCAGACCGGTTCCCCCTCCAGCTGGGCGACCTGGTGCCGACTGTCTGGCCAGCGCCGGCGGATCAGCCAATGTCACCTTTTTTTTCCGGAGGGTCACGTGACCTCGTCCTCGCGCCGCCTCACCATTGATCCAAAGTGATGACACCGAGGCTTCACGGTCTGCTGCTCCTCGCCAACCGGGCCGAGGTAGCGCTGCCTCTGAACAGCTGTGACATGAAACACACCAGCAGTGGAGTCTGAATTAGTCTGTCTTTGTGGGGGCTTCATCAAACTTTTTTGTTTTAAATTTATCAAGAATATAATAAATTGTGCAGCTACATTTACAAATAAATCTATGACAGTTACAGCAGGAACAACAGAGACAAACACAAATGAAGCAAATGAAGGGACACTAGGATGTCAATAAAAACACACACAAACAATGGCAGACAGTTGTGTTAAAACAAGCATTTATGTAACAGCATCATGTCAGGGTGATACGTGTCTATAGATGACTCTGAGGAAGCACCAGAAGTAAACTAGTTGACATTACTGTGGTGGCATCTCCCTAAAATACACGCATGTTTGAATGCCAGCTGTCCTAAGTTCAGTTCTCAGCTTCTCCAACAGTAGTGTTAAACTTCTGCTTTCAGAAGACACTACTTTTGAACTAAGTAACATCAGATAAGTTAACACTGTTTGGCTAATGTAGCTAATGCTAGTGGGCTAACGTTACTAAGGGCTGCGGTCATCCCACAGAGTAAATATAATTAATCAAATAACTGTGGTGTTATTGTGAAATTTCTCATCATTTGGCTCCAGTGTGGGATTTCAGATTGCATCCTGGCATCGCAGAATCAAAAGCGATGTGACAGTTCTGACATTTATCACAACAGCCTCGGCCTTTAGTGTGTGACATGTAAAGTGTCAGCAGTGTAACATGTAACAGCTGATCCTGTTCTCTGATTTGTGGACAATTTTCGCCGCTTTTCTCCTACTTTGAGTTAGCCGCTAACTGCTAACAGCTACATTTCTAATATCTCATGGTGGGTCACATGCATAACACGTCATCAAAACATCACAATGACCTTGTTTTGGCACATTTACTACATCCGTTCCCAGCTCAGAGGCGAGACAAATCTGTCCCTCCATTCCGCAATTGTACCTTTTATACAAAATAGCAAGGCAGCATAGTAGCATGAAATTCCTGCCTTGAAGATACAGTGTGAAAGGGGCTACTGTCACTTGCTAACGTTGTTATGGCAGCGCCTCAAAGTGGTGGAACACACAAAAGGTTTGCTGAATTCGTAAATAATCTGACACTTTTTTAAAAACATTTTAACCATTAAAAAGCTCCTTTAATACAAAATAAACATGTGCACTAATTATTTTGTCATATCATGGTAGGAAAATGATGACATTAAAGACGGCTGGATTCCATTTAGCTGCTTCACTGTGCATGCTGGCTGACTGTCACACTGAGAATTACTGATGCACTTGAACACAACACAGCCATCTTGAACGTTACTAGTTACACCTGTGCTTTTCCTGTTATGATAATTCCAAATGTCTGCTGTAAAATAGGCCTGTTAGTGAACATTAGAGGCGCTGGTGGATGGATTTTGTTACCTGTGGACAGAGCTGGTGGTGCAGTGGTTAGCACCGTCACCTCACAGCAAGAGGGTTCTGCTGTCCGGCTTCTTCTTCTTTCTGTGTGATGTTTTCGCGTTCTTCCTGTGCCTGCGTCACTTTCCTCTAGGTGCAACAGTTTCCTCCTACAGTTCAAAGACATGCAGGTGAATTACAGACACAGATGGGCACAAATACATCAAAAAATATCTTGTTAGAAATGATAAATACTTGCTCGTCAATTCTATCAACACAAAAGTATTTATATCCCTGGTATTCTGTAATCTGAAAACACAAAAGTACATTCTATACAAACTGATATTATCACATTTGAGGTATTTAGTCTTAATATGGGTCTGATTTTAATCCCTGTACATTAAAAAGATGAGCTCTGCTAATTTCCCACATCATAGATCTAAAGTGACCGATCAGGACATCTTGGAGGTGAGAGGCTGTGAATTCAGAGGTGCATGCTGGGGGAATTCTGTCAGTCAAAGCGACCACTGACTGACTGAGTGAACAGCCAATTGAAATGCACCTGGGGGAACTGAACAGTGAGACCACGGTGATGCACTCGTTCTTTCAGATGACAAAAAGAGTGGGAGTAAATGATACATATAAGTGCAGAGGAGGAAGAACATCTCTGATATCTCCAACTTTATGAGAAGCCAACAGATCGAGTACATCAGACAGAAAACAACACCATTAAAAGTATCATACAGTGCAAGACAGTATATCAGAAAAGAAGAATGTCCCTCCCCTTCTCCTTAAAATCAACAACAACAACAACAACAACAAGTACTCTCCTAACTCTGCAGTCCAGGGGAACACAAATGAAATACAGTAGTTCACAATGAGCACACCGCTGGACCCGACAGGACACTTCACATGATTCACTTGCATTTAGCCAAAGACTGTGATTGGGCTAACTGTTGTACAGTTTCCTACAGTTTCCTACAGTTCAAACTAGCTGCCTGTGCTATGAAGCAGGATTTGGAGTTCACAAGGTAACTCTGGGTTTTCAGCACTTGGTACGCTGTGGTTACCATGGTAACTTATGCTGAACAGCTCTTCAGGATATCAGATCGCAACCTGTCAACACCCCGACCTCTGACCAATCAGATCACTGAAGATATAAAGTCTACATATTGTTATAGGTCAGCAGAATCATTTCATTGTTCCAGGGCTCTATTTCCACTGGTTTTAAACACAGCTAACAAACACAGAGATCATATACAACACTAAACACACAATTTTAGCGCTATTTGAAATCATGTAAAGTTTATTTTAGTCCACAGTGACAGCTCTGCTATTTAACACTCTGCAGCTCAAAATAACACAAGACACCTGTGTTGTGAGAACCAGTGGAAAAAAGATGTTTTATTACAAAAATAATCCACACACTGTTAATTGGCCCCCGTTATTATAAACTAGTCCATACACTTTGAGTGTACAGTTGCCCACGTACAGTTTCACATGGTGTGTGTTTGGGATACAGGTTATAGGAAATTGCAGATTAAATAGTCAACTGAACCCATTAAGAAGAGCAATGTATTCAGACAGAGTTTGAAAAATGTGGGACAGACAGAATGACTGACAGTTTCTGTGATTATGTACAGCATACCATACCATTTTTCTGTTGTTATAGCGCCACCCAGTTGCCAATTAGAGTTAAATTTCTTCAGTCACCTTGAGGCGTCCTGTTCTACATATCTACCAAGTTTAGTAAAAATCCATATGGCGGTTAGGCCTAGATAAGAAATTAGCTCTCTAGCGCCCCCATTTTGT
>NC_065528.1:17688764-17741285 GCF_006386435.1 Epinephelus moara
GACATACGGGGCATGACATATGACCATTCAAAGTTTGCAATTTCAATCGGTTGCTATAGCGCCCCCCTTTGGCCAACTGATGTAATATTGCTTCATTCGCATCCTCCCATGACCCTCTACCACTGTGCCAAATTTCACATGGATTGACCAAGTCAGTGAGGAGAAAAACGTGGAACAGACACACACGCAGACAGACAGAGTTTTCATCATTATATAGAAAGATGCGTCACTTCAGTCAGACAGACCTCATCGTTCAGTAACTAAACTACATTTCCATTCCTTACTTCAGCAGCAGGAACAGTCTGACATCACTTTAAAGTGTTTTAGGTGACACATTCGGAGTAGTTTTGTCATCACTGAACTAAACAGCGGAAAATATAATATATAAATAGCCCAGTCATACCTACACTTAATGTAAGTCTTGGCCGACGGTGAACTTTTGGATAGTGTTTTCAATGTTTCTACATTTTCTGGTTAAAGATTGCAGAGCTTTATTTACATCCCACGCCACTGACATTTTACTGGCTCACAATCGCAGACATTTTCGGCATCATTTTATCTCATATCATATGAAGCAGCCCACTTCATTCATGGTTCTGATGATGTCACTCGTAATTAACCCCGCTTCTTTTACATACACACGCTCTGACATCACCACTTGCAGGTTTTTCCCTCATTGTTCTAAGAAAACAGTGCTGAAGGTGAGAGTGGACATGTTCGATGACAAGTTAGTTACACTGCTCAGAGGTTTCTTCTTGGTCCATACGGAAGCTCGGAGAGGAGGTCGGGTGCTCGGCTGCAGCACCTTGATAGCCGACTCTGTGCTTCTCTTCTCCTCAAACTATTGGAATTTGTGTAATATATCATCGGCTGATTGGCACCCACTGTGCGGGCGTTTGATGTAAGTAGGAAGCGAGGGCTGTTTTTTTTTTTTTTCTCTCCCCGCCACTCTCTTTCACATTCTATTTGATCTGCGGCTCGCTCTGCTCTCCCTCTGTTTCATTTGGAGTAAAACAAATTCACCAGCCGCTGAATAAACAGCAGCTCTGCAGGAAAGATGGAATAATAACAAAAGGTTCAGATACATTTTTCACTCTGACCTCTGTCTTCTTCTCCCGACTCGGCCTCCTCTTGCTCTGATTAGATTTTTGTCTCACTTGCCTGCCCGACACGTGCTTTCGGCTTTATTCTGACTGGTCATTTCACTGTGTTTTACTCTGGCTGCTGTGGACGATTGTGTGATAAACGTGACTTTAACCACCACTTTTGATCTGCTGTAAACTCTGGATGCTAAAACTGTGACCAGCAGCTTCTTTGTTTTAATCCCCTCACCTGCTGGGAGAGTTCAGGTCCATCCAATACTAAAAAATAATCACATTGCAATGATCTTTTCTGGGGGGAAATATTTGCAGCAAAGTGTGGCTGAATACACAGACACAGATCTGGCTTCCTTCTTGTTTTTACTAATTTTAAAAATGATGTTTTGTTTATGTAGTTAATAATTTATAGACTGGAAAATGGGCCCATTAGCAGAATATGATGATCGAGATCCATCTTAAGCAGCCAGCATTGATAAGAGAATAGCAGCATATTTGAAAATCAAAGCAGTTCATAATGGGATTTTCTCTCTTTTTACAAATAGTTGCACAGACCTTTAGAAAACATGTCCATAAGTGACAATAACTATGTTACATGTACAATAATTTTTCCACTATTGTTCCAAACATGACAACATTCTGGATTTGATATAGGTCATGTAAACAGCAATGTCTGTTTGCATACAGGCACATTAATCAGAGTGTGCAGGGCTGCATGTAAACAGGAATATTAGTGGAATATTCATTTTCGTTTGCCATGTACACAACTTAATAGGAATATTGTCTTTTTCGGAGTAAGGGTAAAAGTAGTCATTAAATAAGGAGCATAAAGGAAAATTACCCCTTTTTTTGGAACCTTAATAAATGTTTTTATAATGTTGACCTTCCGTATAATTTTACAGCTTTATTTATATCTATGTATTTAAGGGAATGTTTAGCTTTTATTTTCTTCACATTGAAAACATGATAACATTTAATTAGACAGTGGAGAGGTGACAGGACTGTTGGGATTAAATGTTCAGTGTCTTAAATCTCCACCATGATGCCATATTGACCATCATTTTATTCATCCACATGACAACAATTTCACACCATAGTCATATTAACTAAAACACTTAATTCCAAATAAAGAAGAGGACTGTTAAATGTTATACTCAAATTATTTGTTGGAAATATCTATTAGATTTTGCAGAGCATTATAATGTAGTTGTGAGCAGACTGAGGCATTCATTTTAGTATTTAAAGTCAAATATTACCATTGATGTAAAAATACAAGCGTCATAGGAATCTATGAACATGAACTACGATCTCCGACATGAAAGCTACACACCCACCACCCACACGCCTCTGGCCTTATTTTAATGCTCTACAGCAGTGGTTCCCAACTGGTGGGTCACTAAATGGACCGCAAGTGACTCCTGAATGTGTCAAGTTTGTAAAAAAACATGCTTTATTTTGAAGTACAGTCAATTTCCGGCACAAGATTTTATTTTGAAGTGCCGTTTCCTGCTGTAGAGTGAGTGACTAATTGACAGCTACTTGACAGAGACAGCAAACTAGCTTGACGACATGGCCAAACACAAGTATGACCCTGAATGTATTAAACTATGTGGACCTTGAACTAATGACTGAGGAGAAATCTGGACCCCGTGGCTGGACCAGTTGGGAACCACTGATCTACAGTGTGTGGTCTGAATATGTGCATTTAGGGCGAGCTGGACTCTCCTTGCTAATTATACAGTACATAATCAGGGCGCAAAGTTAGCTGCAAGGGGCAAAGTGTAACATTAATTCAACCAATCAGAGTGTCATCTCCCATTCCCTTTAAAAGCCAGGTGTGTCTGCACCTGGTACACTGCTGTTTACATGGTGGATTCAGCAAATTGGAGAAGCAGGCGGTGTTCTGCTGAGAGTAATGTAGTAAGAGCATTATAATGTCACTGCAGCAAATATTGTATTATTTTACTGTATTATTTCACCCACCTGCTACTCATACATGTGTGTGACAGAGCGTACACGCATTGTGATCCCGCCTATAGGGACATCTTTCTATCTGTATAATGCACCCTTTAAAGGCAGGAAACTAGTGCGGCATTCTGACTTTCGACCAGTTTTTTCTTGGTCACTTTCTGCTGCCCAAAATAGCAACATACCAACAATGTGCCCGACTACACCTCATTTGAAGACCTACACGCCCATGGCTGCACAGATGGGTGCAAATTATTACACGGTATGCGGGCTGGCGGTGAAAATGACAACTGCGTCAGTCTCAAACTAGCAATGAAAGTCACGCTTCGCCTTGCACCGCTTAACGCCAGGTGTAAGATAGAACCTGTACTCTTCACCTTACAACATCAAGGGCACACTGCCTCCTACACTGGCACTGAGTGTTGGCACTGCACACGAACTGTATTGTAGAATGGTCCAACATATATGTAACTCCTGGGGATACTGGGCTGCCTGCTTGGCCTATATGAATGAGTTGTAAAGATGTGGCTGTTGATGTCCCCGTGCCTCCAGATCACAGCAATGAAATTGGGTAATAAAACATTATGGTAACTGATAAGAATGACGACTCCCAGAAGAAAGCAAAAGCTAGAAAATATTAAATATTCCTTTAACCCCTTAAAGCGAGAACACTCAACTCTGCACGGGGCCACTTCTGCAAAATAACAGGAGGCCAGGGGCCGGTTAATCAGCAGACATTTATAAATATATAATAGCTAAATTGCATGTTTTCAACCTTTTGACATTTGCTGTCCTCGCTAAGTCGCAGCAGCCCCCATAGGTCAGGTGAACACAGGGGCGTTTCAAGGATTTGAGGATCTTCAGGGCTCAGCCTGGACAGCGGATAGCTCTATTTGGATGCTTTTTCATGCACTCTGGCATCTTATTTACAGTAAAAAATCCTTTTGTGAATCAGTTTATTTTCATTGTGAATTAGAAAATGGTTGACAGGCCATCCAGTACCCTATCATGGGTCAGATTTGGCTCACGGGCGTAAGGTGACCATTAAAGAGATGAAATGACTTGAAAATCTTGTTATGCAGCTGTGAGGACGTCAGGAAGTTACTGTAAAGTACAGAGCTCTCCTGCCTCCAGAAATTAAGGCTTTTTAAAAACGGACTTCTGCTTTCTGTGCACATGCTGCGACGGCGTGTCTTTTTCGTCTCGTGTCGTCCCAGAATCCTCCTCTGCTGGGACAGCCCTGGTCTTTGTAGTTAGTGATCACGCTGTCCTCCCCCTCATCCAGCAGTCCTACTCCAGCTTGCTGTGATCCTATTTCATGCAGAGGGAGAAGGAAAGGATGAAGAAGAGGGAGAGTAACTGAAAAAGACAGTGAGAGAAAACGGAGATCCGCTGGTCTGTGTCCAGGCTTCTTCCCCCCGCGTGGACGTTTTATCTCTTCAGCAGCGTCTTAGTGTTGCTCTGTGTGTGGCCCAGCGGCTCATAAACATGTGCCGGTCACGCAGGATAAGCCCAGCCTCCGAAGGCCTCCAAACAAACACACCGACGCACATTTTGGACGGCAGGAACATCTTTCTTCCCCACCACCCCCCCCCCCCTCTTTCCTCGCCATCCCCTTCCCTCCATTTCATTTCGATGGCTGATGGTTTGTGCAGAGCTGTGGGCCTACAGTACTTTCATGATGTGAGCCAAACCCATCTGGGACTCAATATCCTGTTTACCAGCTCTCAGCACTCTGAAAACCACAACAATACTGAGCTGAGGCAGAAGTTCAGAACTCATTACAGTTTGTTCAGGTCATGGCCAAGGTCGAAGTCTTCTCCTTCTCCGTTACTCTGCCACGCCGCCTTCAGAGAGCAGACTCTGTTACTGCTGCCTTTTTTCTCCCCTTTTCCAATCTACACATGTTGTCATGTCATGCTTTGTGAGCAAATCTCCCAGAAACCTCATCTGAAGCCGTTATGGTGGTCCAATAGATAACTGACTGAGCTCAAGAAAAACTCAGCTGTTTGATATTGCCTGTAGATCTGAAGCCTTAATAGAAAAATAAAACTATCTGATGTGGTGGATTTCTTTCAAAGCGTAGTTCACTGTGACCCAGTTAACTTACATTTAGTACATCATTCCCCGTGTTTCACCGAAGGTCTCTTAATGATACTCGCTTATTTTGTTCTACTTTTTTTTTTTTTTTTTTATCTTTCTTTTGTTCATTGTTATCGTTCAGATTATTGAGGCTATTGTCTGCTGTATTTGTTTGTCATGAGGGGGATGTGATCTGTCTGCTACATTACCATCAAATGAGACAGGAAGTAAACTGACAGAACAGAGAAGAATAGAATGGAAAAGACTTAGTGGTTACTGTGACACAAAACATGGAAGAAACTTGAGTAGAGTCAACTTAAACCGTATGTCACGCCAATGACCAATGAGACAGATCGGGGTTATCTGACCCGTGTTCAAGCCAACTCAAATCAAACCAGCCAACATGGGTTAATCCCAGGTCATCACAACTCAGATACGACCTGGGTCGCAACCCAGGAGCAATGCTGGAAATGGGCGGGGGACATATTCAGTGGACAGCAGTGATGGAAGTAACACAATTACAAATGATTGAAATTTAAATGGGCTTGATACTTGTTACTTTTTTGTGTGATCAAAGCAGACACATTTTTTTTGTAATTTAATGTCGCTCGTAGTGATGCGTGGCTCAGGAGTGGCGCTCAGTCCCTCCGTCTTGTGTGTTTAAGAGAGAGATAGGAGAATGTAAGGTGGACTATTGCACTCAAGTGAAGATGACCTTTGATCTTCTGGATATAAAATGTCATCAATTCATTATTTGATTTGATTAGTTGTAAACAAAAACATGTTTTGTGAGTTCACAGTAAAATTTTCTCAAGGTGTTCTTGAGATATCGTGTCTATGACAATGAGACGGATGAAAGATCATGGTGACCTTAATCTTTGACTATCAAAATCTAATCAGTTCATTGTTGAGTCCAAGTGGACGTTTGTGCCAAATTAAAAAAAAATAAAAAAAAAATCCCTCAACCTGTTCTTGAGATATTGAGTTTAAGAGACAGGTGAGGTCACAGTAACCTTGACCTTTGACCACTAATATCTAATCAGCCCTTCTGTGTGGAGTTTGCATGTTCTCCCCTTGTCAGCGTGGGTTTTCTGCGGGTGCTCCGGCTTCCTCCCACAGTCCAAAGACATGCAGGTTAATTGGTGACTAAATTGTCCGTAGGTGTGAATGTGAGTGTGAATGGTTGTCTGTCTCTATGTGTCAGCCCTGTGACAGTCTGGTGACCTGTCCAGGGTGTACTCTGCCTCTCACCCAATGTCAGCTGGGATAGGCTCCAGTACCCCCACCACCCCTAACAGGATAAGTGGTTATGGAAAATTAATGAATCATCCCTGAGTCCACGTGGACGATTGTGCCAAATCTGAAGAAATTCCCACAAGGTGTTCTTGAGATATTGTGTTCATGAGAATGTTACACACAAACGGACAACCTGAAACAAAATGCCCCCAGCCATGGCTGTCGCCGTGGTGGAGGATTAAAAATTGTAATATATCATCTTGCTTACGGTATCACAATATATTGAATTGCTACCTCTGTATTGTGATTTGGGCTGCAACTAACGATTATTTTCATTGTCAATTAATCTGTCGATTATTTCTTCGATTAGTCGACTAATCACTTTATCGAAAAATGGGTTACAATGTTGAAAAATGTCGATCTGTCTCTCCCAAACCCCAAAATTACGTCATCTAATGTCTTGTTTCGTACTCACGCCAAAGGGTTTTAGTTCACTGTCATGGGAGAGTGTGTAAAGCTGCCAATATTTGAACTGGAGAAGGTGCAATAAGAGTATTTTGGGGTATTTTTATAGTACTTTTCTATGAAAAATGACTCAAACCTATTAGTTGACTACTAAAATAGTCACAGATTATTTTAATAGTCGATTAGTCAATCGTTGCAGCCCTAATTGTGATACGTATCAAGTTGCCAGATTCTTGCCAGTACACAGCCTTTTTTGATAGTTGGACAAATTCATTAGACAGACTTTCCATCGACCAGAAGACAGTGACTGCTTCCGAAATACTCCCTCACTCATTTTAACGACCCGATCTTTTGTTTGGTTTGCATTTTTAATTTCTCCTAGATAAGTATAAAACTAAACATTGCCAATGATAATAAAGTCCCAATGTCCTACAACAAGCTGAGATAAATTCCTTATGTCTTCAAATGAGTACTTTCTAATTAACAGTGTCTTAGCTTGTTACTGTTGCTATAATTGGTAAAATTTGTTGTCATACCAAACTATAAACATTATTAACCATAGTTTAACAAGTTTCAACCATAAAGTGTGATCAGGTTTTGGACCTTGTCCTCATTTGTGTTGGGGTCGGCTGCAGATTGACTTGGCAAAGATGGCTGCCATCTTGTTTTTACATTGATTGGTGTATTGTGGTCTTACTGCCACTAGATGGCACAAAAAAGTGTCCACAAACGAGGACAACAGGTCTAAGTTAAGTAGAATGAATAATAAGGTCAAGTAAATCCAAAATGTAATGTCCTCATATGAGGACACAGGGTCTCAGGAGGATATATTCTCATACAATAAACAAAGGTTGACTCTATAGCGAGTAGTAACTTAGGACGCTTAATAAACCACAGTTACTGAGCACCATCCACTGAGTGAATTTTAAAGGACCACAAAACAAAAGCAACACCAGAAGTGCAGGTTAAACATCACACTTCAAGATAGGATGTATAAAGCAAGTAGTGACACAAAGAAGCAAATTGGGATGAAGGGAATACCGTGCAGCTACCAGCTATAGGAGCAGTGATTAGTTTTATTGTAACATTAAAGCAAGTTCTTCCTATGTATTTCATCACTGAATGCAGTGTGTTGAGATGGTATTGCACCTGCCTGCCTGTTAGAAATCAGAGATGGAAACAGGCTTTGATGTACAGACATGAAGAACTTCACAGAGAATTAGTTTCGTTCATTAGACATGGAGATATAATGTGAATATACTACATTCTATCTGTGCACGGCCACTTATATCCACCTACATGTGGATCATGTGGATCTTTTCTATTTATACCCGTCTTTCTTATGATGGTGGTTAAATATTAATTCTGGTGTGTATTGGTTATGTGGAAAACATACAGAGTGCCCTGTGTGTGTTTCCCTCTGGCAGAGTTTCAGCCCCTCCACACACACTCACACTGAGCTGTACGCCTCATTTGGCTCACTCTGCACCCCCGGGCTATTTAACCCGGGGGCTGTAACCTAAAGACCTGATACTGGCAGCCTGTGGCTTTCAATCTGACCGCTCTCCCCCACTTATCTGGCAAATAAGCTGTTTTAATTGCTTACACACAGAGCCCTATCAGGCCATGTAGTGAGCATGGAGATAAGGGTTACACAGACTCAGGCATTAGTAACAGGATGAGAGGACCGCAGAAAAACAGAGCTGCAGGGTCCCAAGAGGACGAAGAGTCAGGAAATAGCTGTGGCCATCCTATTAATTTCAAACTCACAGAGCCATTCCTCCAGCTCACTGTGGGGCTCAGGAGGCAGCTGTTGTTCCCCTGAAATCAAAGCAAAATTTGGATTCTCTCCTCGAGATGATAGTGTGCGGCGTACTGACGTTATCAATGGGCCGACAGGGAGTAAAATTACACAGGTTATTGTGCAAGACGACCTTGACGATTTCAGCTTTTTATTCGCGCAGATAAAAAATGTGGAGCATTTGCCGCTAATTCAGAATTTTAATTAGTCCAGCTGCCAGGAATTTGTCATGCTGACAACTTACAGATGCCTACAGTACACACGACACAGCAAGGACATAAAAACACCACCAATGGCAGAGCTTTAAAATGTTTTCTCACTTCAAATTAGACCAGGCGTGTCATTCAGAAAGGAAAGTGTACAGTTTTTTTTACATTTTAAAGACTTATTTTGGTATTTTAGTGTTTTTTTCAGACATTCAGTCATTTCTCAGCCTCCTGCGACCTTCCCTTCCAAAGAAATTTGGACTGTTGAAGGTTCACCGTGTATTGTTTTGACCCATGTGGCCCGCATGAAGAGCTAGTCAACACAGCGGCTGGGTAAATGTCAGCTACACTAGGCTTCTAATGAGACCAGAGACTAAGGAGAGGGCTGACACATCATAGGCTCTGTGCTGAGAGGCTCATTTACATTCTACCAGGCGACAGCTGGAGATATGAGCGCAGAGAGGGAGAGAGATGGAAACAGAGAGGGGAGGGAGGGAGGGAGGGAGAGCTGGAGAAACCAAGAGGCAGCAGGAGAAAACATGTTAGCTTTCAGTTTGCAAACATTTCTCAGGAGAGGAGATGATCTCATTGGTTGAGTTAAACCTCAAAGGGTGGAGTCTGGATTGATTAAAGCTGCACAAATTCATGTTTTTATGTTAAAAAAGGGGAAAAAAACAATAAAAACCAATGATGCAAGTCCCCTGAGAACTATGTAGCATCTTTCAGCTGTTTGGATTTTTACATCTGCAACTCTTTTATTCTCACTGCTCTCTTTACAGGCAAAGTCAGCAACTGGCTGATAAACACAGAGGAGCATTTAGCAGCTTAAGAGACGGATATTTTCTCAGGAGTTGGTAGGGCTGCTCGATTAATCGAATTTTTATCTAGATTACGATTTGGGCCTTCAACGATTATGAAAACAAAATAATCTACATAAAACGATTATGCACTTCTTGTCAGTTCACTCTCGTTGTCTTGTGTTGCAAATCAAACGCACCTGGAAGCCGCGCACGCACAATACCGCCCCCTCCCTTCCTCTTCTCTATTCACTCCACGAGCCAGTCAAGTAGTTGAACTCGAATAATGCGAGGGGCAGGTGATCGCGGAGGATTTCAAAAACAGCGTGCGGAAAATGGCAGAGGGAGAGCGAGAGAGGTTGGTCTGTGTGTGTGTGTGTGTGTGTGTGTGTGTACATCAGGGCCAAACTCCGCCGTGCGCGATACAGAGAGCAGAGGAGAATTGTAAACGCGCGACCATGTGGAGACAGAAATGACATGCCATCGTGTAAATAAGTCATCACGTGCGCCGCGTAATCGTTTGCATAATCGTGATTTCAATTTTGACCAAAATAATCAGGATTATGATTTTTTCCATAATCGAGCAGCCCTAGGAGTTGGTGGAGACCAAAACGGAGCTAAAAGCAGAGTAAACATTTATGTGCAAACTTCACATGAACTCAAAATAAATGCTAATGTTGCTGCCTGTCTGTTGCATGTGTAAATAGGCAACTGTTTGCTAGCATGTTATCCACATCAACTCTATGAAGTGATTATCGATACAGCATTGTATCGCAATATTTTTGTGTGGCAATATCGTATCATCACACACAACCAAGTATGGATTTTTTTTAATTATATAAATTATTAATATCACAAATACAAATTAAACTTAGGCTATTTGAATATTAAAATTAAATGCTTTCTCAGTCCACTGCATACATTTCGGGGACATCATTTACAGTCGAAAAAAGGCAATAAATCACAATATATCGCAATATATATTTCATCGCAATACTCAGCATATCGCAACACATTTAAAATCGCAATAATATTGTATTGTGACTTAAGTAACGTGATAATATCGAATCATGGAGCTTCTCGTGACTCCCACCCCTAGTAACCATAGGTAAAAACAATCGTGGCCCAAAACAGGAACTATTATAACAGATAATCTTTTGTTTAGGAATAAACCTGCCTCCAACTGTCCATAGCTGAGCAGAGCAGGCTTATGCTACTGTATTTAAACGTCAGTCGTAGTGGTGCTACTAAGAGAGCCAAATATTGAATGAGGTGGTTTGTGGTGTAAGAAGTTTAAGAACCACTGGTTTACAGTAATGCAAGTTGAAGTAGCTTTAGGCTGAACTAGATGTTACCAAAGATGGTGGTTTCAATTTAATAACGAATAATGCCAGAGCTAAAGCCACCAAAACAATACCCTATAAATTAATTTTCATTATTATTAGAGACCCAGTGAAACAGAAGCGTCTTTAGCTTGTGTCCTGTGATGTATTTCCCAGTGAAACTGATTACTTTAGCAGTGCACACTTACAAAACAGATTTAAATCAATCAATGGTGTGTCTGTATCACTCTGTAATTACACCCCCAAAATAATAGTTGGTGGTTGTTTTTCTGCGCTGCTGTGCTAAATTTCTGTGAAGTGCAGAAAATTTTGATTGATTCAACCAACCCACCTAAAACACACATACAATATGGCTTAATAGCACCAATATTAAACAAAAAAATCCAGCTCCATTATAACTCACAAGGTTCACAGACAAAACAGTCATCTCATATTAGACATGTTTCCTCTACTTATACAACATACTAACATTATTAGCATGAGGCAATTTTACACTGCATAAATTAGCCCAGAGGCTAGCAGACTTTCCTCTACTCATATGAAGCCAGGATAAATCACACACAACACTTAAAATGCTTTTCTGTGGAGGCTCTATTGTCTATAATTTATTGTATCTTGTCTTAAGGAAATGGTTAAACAGCATGTAGTCAGGCTACAGTGTGGTGTAGGTGTCTGGGCAGAGCTTATGTTGTAGGTATGGCAT
This sequence comes from Epinephelus moara, assembly GCF_006386435.1. Classification (NCBI taxonomy): domain Eukaryota; kingdom Metazoa; phylum Chordata; class Actinopteri; order Perciformes; family Serranidae; genus Epinephelus; species Epinephelus moara. Next base: position 17,700,463 of record NC_065528.1, read on the forward strand.
CGCTTCCATGCAGAAGTATCAACAACGCTTTCGACCTCGGCCACACTGTTTTGCCCAGTGACATTACAACACACATCTCTTCCTATCTCTCTTCATATTGCTCTGCTACCTACTAAAGTATGGTTTTGAATGACCAATGTGGCGAGTGAGTTATGCGAAGTCTCATTTGATTGGATGAGCTTTTATAAACACCCCTGAGTGCAGGACGACTCATCACACATTGGAGGGAAGAAGACAGGGATTTTAATGTAAAAATACTCGCCTTATATTTGGCATATAACCAATGATAAATCATCATATAACACAGGGACAGAGAAGTAAAACTTGAAAAATGTATTTGTCATTTCACTGGGTCTTTAAAAGGTTTATGTGCTATCATATAGGAAAGAACAATGTCTTGTGATTTGTAAATGCATTATTGACGTGCTACTTCCTCGTACACTTCCACATCCTCCAAATTATCTGCCAGGCATTACAGAAACAGTGAGAAATACATTTATGCACTTTCTTGGGAGAGTTAGAGGAGAAGAGGATCGATACCACTCTCATGTCTGTTCGCTAAATATGAAGCTACAGCCAGAAGCTTGTGATCAAACATCTGACAATCACAACAGAAAGTTTTGTTCTCAGGCAGTTCCCCTTTCTTTAATGAAATAAAAATGGTTACAACCAAGAGGAAAGACAGATCCATTTTTGTATCACTCCTATCGATGCTCAAAACAACACTTAGTATTGATAGTATTGACGCTTCAGGTATTGATCCAGCCAACCCCAGACTGACGCTCAAGGAAAGGCACGACATACGTGAGCAGAGAGATAATACTGCGAAGCCTCAAGGTCTGCTGCTAAACTCTGCAGACCTTTCAAGTTCAGACCAGTCGTATTAGCCCACAGCGACCTAGGTAATCTAGTTTGCTGGCTCGGTGACCTTTCAACAACATAAATGCCATGATAATCAATGAATAATGAAATAGGTCACTGTATTTTCATATATGTGTGTCGACTTCACTTTCAGGCTTTTGCTTTATGATTTATAAATATGTTACTGATGCTGAGAAGTTTGTGTAAAATTAAAAATTGTCTATGCACAATATTCTCGACCGTCAGCCTGCAGTGTTTAATCAAATGTCACGCAGAGTGTGAATTTAAGCGCGATCCTGTGGTCTTACATCACCTGCAATTCTCCCAATCTGACTGAAAACTGAATTTCTGATGGAGAGTAAGGAGGAGTGGAGGCGGTGTTGAATGTACTCTGCATCACGTCCTTGCCTCTGTAGCTCCCTATCCACTCTGGCTCAACGTCAGGCTACTATAAGCTTGTGGGAGAGAGAGAGAGAAAAAGAAGGAATGCAGTCACATTGGCTTGTGAGTACAGTAAAATGCCAGAAATGAGCACCAGCGAGTCTCCAGACAACAGCGAGCACTGAGCTGCAGTCTCAAGGCTCTGTTGATTTGTTGATGTACGCGCCAGATGTTCCAGGTGCCACTTGGGATGCTTGCCAATCTGTTATAGTTGCCGCAAAGATTCATGTCCAAATTATTCAATTAGCAATGTGTTTTGGCCTGCGGATATTATCACAGAATGAATAAGTGGGTTTTTATTACTTTTTGTTGAACCAGAGCAGAAAGTAGAGAAACACTGAACTTTAAGACTGAACTGTGGACCATCACACCCAGGTCAAGACCTTGTGCAAAGTAATCATAACTGGTCTGCTTGCTGATACATTTGTCCATAGCCTGTATAAAAATAATGGTAGTAGCCACCATGACATCACCCATTGGTTTGTGGTCTGAGGTTTTGACCATCTCCATCCTGGGTTTTTGGAACCAGAGGTAACCATATTTGGACAACGGGGTTGATCTGACTCATAGATTTTGGTGGCGCCCTTAATTATATGTAACTTTAAGCCTTAATAACATTTAAACAGGTGAGTTATATAACAACTTAGCTTCTGTTCAGTTGTTTTGAATGGTAAAATTAGCTATAGTGCCAAAACTGTTTTATATACCAGGCTGTACACATTTATTTTTGCTATGTTGGGCATTTTAACATAGTGGTCTCTGGTAGGGGTTGGCAACCTTTACTATTGGGACACATTTTTACAATTGGAGAATGTCAGAATCACTTTAGGGCTCATTTATGCTCAACGTTAAATACGGATCCGGATACGGACGGAGCCTTCTGTCCGTGCTCCGCATTCATTTCGTCCGTATTTCTGCACGTTTCCATAACGCTTATGGATACGGGCCAAACGGAGCAGTACCACCGGGAACCGTGGGGGCAGTGTTGCTGTCACCAACCGATACGTAGCTCTAGTGAGACACGAAGAAGAAATAACAATTCAATTTCTCTCATCGGCAGTACTAGAGAAAAGAATTCTCCGTCCTCCAGTCGCGATGTATTCAACGGCCTCACCGGCCACCGCCTCCTACAACGCTGCCCCTGTTTTTGTCTTTTATGCAAGAGGTACATTATCAATATCTCCTCCACAGTCGCCATGTTTGTTTTTGAGTTTGTAGTTGTCATAAACTTTTGACGCTGGGCTGCCCCCTGGTGGATATATTGGTTAACATCCATGCCAACGTAAAGGGCGCATGAAAGTATGTGGGCAGTGACGGTAACATCGTTTGAAACGTACGTATACATTTTTGTACGTAAAGGGAGCATAAATGAGCCCTTAGGCTTACAATAGTTACGAATGACAATTAACAGTCATTCATTTCTATATAATTTTTTTTGTCAAGAGCAACAGGGAGTCACTGGAGAGGGGCTAAAGAGCTGTAAGCAGCTCCGGAGTATGGATGTAGTTGCAGCTCTAGTTGGGATAGTTATGAACAACACATTGTCACGCCAACCTTGCCACATATCGACGCTTGGTTACGGACTCTCCATATCGACATGTGAAGTGCAATGTACCCTGGGTGTTTTGGTTGTTGACGTATGTTCTGGGACACAGTTTGCATACAGTGTCTTTCAAATAAACGCACTGCAATGGTACAACGCACGCACGTGGTCAGGTTTAGACAACAAAAACATGTGGTTGGCTTTAAAAAGAAATAACAGGGTTTGGCTTGACAATCATATGCGAAATGGACACTGGCCTCCCAGGTGAAAGTTGCTGGTGGTTGGAAACCACCCACCATGGTTGGAATTTGACAGATTTACTTATTTAATAGTTATTTTAATTTACATTAGTTTACCGTTTATATTTGGTACTGTCTATTTGCTTTTATTTCACCTTTTAGTCAGTCAATCCTTACCTATTTTATGTTAACATTATTTTTCTAAGTTCCTTGTTTTTGTGTTGAAAATTTTGAAAAAATAAACTTTAAGTCATTAAGACCCGGATGATTGATACTGCTTCCATATTAATGGGCCCATAGAGCAGACACATTAGAGGCTACCGCCAGTCGAGAAGGCTACTTCCAGTTTAGCAATACGCTAACTTGGATGCGGATAAAATGATTAAAACATGCAGCTTTTCTACTTTTCTAGACATTTTAAATGTTATTGGAATGAATGGATCAAATTCTGATACTGAAATGTGTCATTTCATGTGGGCTGTGACACTCAAAAAAACATATCCATTGATTTACAGGCGTCTCCTCTGCCATGTAAGTCAATGGGAAAAAGTACTTTTTAGCCACATGGCATCATGTGATGGATCTGGCAATTGTAATGCCACTGTTTGGTCTTCACAAAATTGGCTTCAAAGCCTGGGGCACTTCCTGGGGACCTGCTTCAGAGCCACAGGTTGCCTACCCCTGGTCTATGGGGACTGACTGCAGTTTTTGGCACTTCCAAATTTGCTTTATTTTTCAGCCCGGGAGATAAATGCTCAGTTTGAATGATAATGCAATCACAGTTCAAAGCAAAGAGGTTGGAACAGTTGAGTTACAGCGTGTTAATTAGTAGGATTTTGTTACCTTTGGACAGAGCCAGGCTAGCTGTTTATCCCTGTTGTCGATCTTCTCATAACGGTTTACAACTTTACAGTTTTTATTTCATCATATTACTGTCATCAATCCTGTTTCAAGGCACAGAAGGCAGCTGTTTTCAGTAAAAAGTGCTGATAAACCTGCTGTATGTTACTTCCTCAGCACCAACTGACAAACAGACAGCTGGCGACTAGCTCCTGAACAAGCTAACTACTTAATGTGACAGATATTTTTCTCAGATGTTGGTGGAGACCAAAAAGAGCTTGAAGGTGAGTGAATATTGGTCTTTCCTATTGATTCCCAATGATTATGCAGAGGTTCCAACATTCAATAACCATACATCCGTACTGAAGTTGCAACATGTGGCATCTTTTATCTAGACATAATGGCCATTATAAATGTACAGACTTTAATGACAGCTTTTTACTAATGAAATTCTTATATCAGGGTCCAACACCAGAAGCCTGGCTTTATATCAGGACTGTTTGATGTCAGTTCAGTCCTGTTTCAGTATTGTTTTGGAAGTGGATGGTTTATTTATCTGGAACAGCAGATGTTATCTCTGCACCGGCTGTGGTGGAATCCAAAAATAAGTGATATGCTGCACTGATGGAGGGTGTCATATTTGCGATAGATGAAAAGCAGTGCCACACACTGTCCTGTGACCTCAGTGCTGTATCTGACTCCTCTCAGCTGTGCTCCTCTCAGCTGCCTGCGTACACTGGTGGGGGACTGGTTTGCTCCTGATGAACTGAATGTTTCCTTTTCAGTCTGAAGGACAGCACACATCAAGTTCTCAAATAGTCAACTTTAATGAGTTTAAAGCAGCACGGGAACCAATTACATCGTCAAGCTCAAGGTGCTGACAGCTAATTACAAAACCCAGAGTGAAGAAACACTTGCAATGAGCAATCTCTCCTCCTCAGACAACACACCTGACTGTTGAGAGCCATCATATTCAAGCAGTACTGTATGTGAAAATACACCCCTCTTATCAGTCTCAAGAGGAGACAATCACATCCTCATCAAGGGAGCTACTAAAGACCGAATCACAATGTTTATTTACAGTAATATATTACAATAAATGTTACAATAATGATAGAAAGTCCCTGCATCAAGAAGGCCACATAAACTGACACGTTGCTGAGCAAACGCTGCCTTAATTGAGCCCTGTTTCCACCAAACACTTTGGGTATGGTACCACTGGTACCAAAAGTAACCCTGCAGACATGGTACCTAGACCCTAGCGCAAACAGGACCCGTAGATGTGGGCAGGGTTGTTGTCACTCACGGCTCAGTTCAGCACTCACTGTATTTCCTCCTTTATCAGTCTGCGCCTCGTTTATCGTCCACTGAACGGGGCTGCAAGCCGACATTTTCAGAACAAAATAAAACAGGCTGCAGTGAGAGTCTGTCTCCAAACGATATTTATTTTGCATTTGTGCATTGAGTCCTTCTCAGGCAAGCTCAGGGGTCTAGTGTTGCCGGAGCCCACAAGAACAACTTTCCATGATGCTTTTTTTTTCTCCATGTGAAGATTGGAACATATGACATTCAAATAACCTAGGCAATAATTATATATATATATATATAAAGGCTTGAAGATACACTCATTACTAAAAGTCTGTGTCATATAAAAACTAAAGTAATGGTCAAAGATGTCACAATGAGGTGAGGTGTCCTGATGGTTTCAGTTATTTTTTCTCAGACTCCAGCTGCTGTGAGAGGCAGCAAAACATCCTTTCATTTTATAGTTACAGTTTACTAATAAAACTCTCCACGGTATGAACAGTTGTTACAGGAACCTCAAAACCAGCCACAACTCAGCCCTGAGCAGAGTGACCGGAGTACCAGACCTGTGTGCTAGGTACCCCAACAGAGGGGGGACCAAAAATGGGGACGGTACAGAACGGTTCCATTGGTACCATCCACAACTTTCTAGGAGATGCACTTGACACCATCAGCCAGGTTGAGTTGAGCTCAGATGGCCAGTTCACACCACTGCAACTTTTCTCTGCAATGTTCTAAAAGAGTTTAGTCTCACTGCAAATTTTTGGTCTGAACTGGGCTTTACTCCCATGATACTTTGCCTCGTGGTAACCACTCTGCTTCCAGCTGGCTACATGCAGCTGATGCTGCGTGCATATGGAAATCATGACGGGAAAAGAAATTATTTTCTCTCAATGGAAAAATGTAGTCCCTTAAAGCTTATGGCTGCTAGTGATGGTGATAGACAGCAAATGTGTGCTGGGAAAGCACCTGTGGATTGATAATGTCCCCATAATGAAACAGCTCCTGTGTTTTGAAACAGTCACTAAAATTCAGTAAATAACAATGCTGTGTGTTTCATTAATTTATATTGATGAACTGTCAACTACAGTAATGTGTGTGCGAAATAAAAAAAAAAGAAAAAAATCAGTTATAGATTTTGATCTTTGAAATCATGGAATACTAAAGAGGTACCAATTTTGACTGATCCAAGACAATTCCATTACTCATTGGAATACTCATTTCCAAGAGTATTCCATTACACTAAATGTGTGATGCTATTACACTTTACAAGCAGATTGGTTTGGATTATGAATAGATTGGATATGAGGACAGATGTGAAGACTGAGAGGTTTAATAAAATGTTCTCTTAACATCCACTTCATGAAGGCACTCAGGGTATCAGCACACCCTAGCAATTTGCAGTTGCTTCCTGAGGAGCCTTTATTCAAAGGTGTAAGATCTGATACATGCTGAGGAGCATCTGCTCAGCATAGCACTTATGTGTGTGTAATGAGACTGAGAGGTATGTGTGTGTGAGTTTGCACATGAAGGTATCAGACTCCCGTTAAAGCTGAGGTAGGCAGAAATCTGAATTTGGAAATACACCTTCCTGCTGCAGCTCTACACTCTTTTTCCTAAGCCCCTCCCATTAGAGGAACACGGGCATATACATACGATTCATATAGTGACCTAGTGTTTCTCACAAACTGATTTATTTATTCTTATTTCATTCTACTCTCTTCCTTAGTCAGCTAGCCACCCACAGCCTCACTGCCTATGGCTGTGGGCTGTAGCGACTCTATTTCGGCCAGTGCAAACCCCCCAGCGCATGTAACAGCGGGCTGCTGGCCAGTGGCAGTGTCAGGTCTAACCTGTGTAACAGCAGCAACAGAAAGTTTGCTGATCCTGCAGGGCACAAAATTACCCTGAAAAGCTGCAAATCAGAACAGAAGTACAGAGAGTTGTTGCATAGAGATGACACACCATTTCATCTAGTTGCATTGGTGTGAACCGGCAGGTTTTTAGAACGTTGCAGAACGGTGCAATGCAAGTAGATGCCTGTTTCAACATGTCTTGTCCTGAATCTTTGGTCTGAACTGGGCTTTAGACTCTCTTTTTGATAAGTCTGTCCTCCTTTTTGAGTTGCTTCACACTGTAGGCAGTTGTTGCCAATGCTGGAATAGCAACTTTCTCTGCAGAATTCTCCAAAATTGAATCAGGCTTTCACCATCTGAAGGGATGTGCACACACATCTGCATTTGTAAAACAGCCTGAAAACAGAGCTGAAGTCTAGTTTTTCTCAGTCCTCTTGAATTACAATATGCTCAAAGTTTATTATGTATTTTTTCCCCAATGCTGCCAAAATAAAACTGCCTACTGATGAAAATTCATCTGAACTAACAAGAACAGTTGAGCAAACTATGCACACATGTCTACTGATTTTTGATTTCAACTTGAATTTGAAGAGATCAGCTCTGACATATTATTTCTGGCATGTAAATGAACCTCATATCAAACACAGCTGAAGTTGTTTGCTCTCTTGAAGCTGTCAGGATGTCATTCAGTCAGTCGTCTGGTTTATTAGATATGAAGCAATGACCATCAGCTACAGTAATTCTTTATGGGAAATGTATGTGAATTGATTAGTAACTAGCTCTGTGGTTACCAATTTAGTATTGCCCGCTGTGCTTAATGTGAGTTAAATCTGTGACCGTTCAGATTGTATTCTGTGATGAGTTTTACTGCTCACTTATGTGCTGTTGTTAGTCTGTCCCCTCCAGTCTTCTGTCTACTGAGCAAATAATCACAGACAAAGTGACAGTTGACTTGTAAATGTGACCGACTGCTCTCTGATCAGAGGCCTGGTGTCTATTCGAAATCTTAATGGTGCCTCCCGGTCACTGCGTTGTGTACAGAAACCAGTTATCAGAAATTCATGACTCAATAGCATGAAATGATTCGAGGAGTTGTTTTAGGGTGCGTTGAGTAATTATCACTTTTATTGCCTGCTACAGGCGCCAGTAGGAGCTGCAATAAGTTTATCTCTTCCAACAAAAGTTTGTGGAACACTAAACCATGACTACATTCTCCTCTCATTCACTTTGGCTACGGTGGCTTGACAAAAAGGTCCCTCTTGAGAGAATAGTGATATTTTTTAGTATCGTCCTCCACTGCTGTCTTCGGACCAAACGTGCAGCAAAGTTTTTGTGCAGTGCGATTAGATAGAAAGTCAGTGCAAAGATAGACAGAAAAATAGATGACAATACGTACATGTGTGAGTTGAAATGTTTCAACTTGAGCATAAATATTCCTGTCTGTGGGCACCCAGAGCTCTACGACTCAACATTAGTACTATTCAGAGACGGAACAAAAAAGGGGCTTCAAGAAAAATGAATGAAGCCACAGGACTGCAAGATAAATTTTGAAAACATGTATTTGTTACTTCCAGGAACAAATACCAGCCAACTGCAACACTGCACAGAAGTAAGTGTGCATCTACTCATGGGCGAGAGGGCTGTGCTCGTGACACCATGAGATGATCCTTGGCTGAGCTGTAGCATTAACTAGCTTAATAGTGCTAAGTGAGCTAGCAGTAGATGCACACTTCCTTCTGTGAGGTGATACGGTTGGTGGGTGTAGCTCGATAGAAAGAAAATAGATCCTACATGAAACTAGTCACAACAAAGTCTGTGGATTATCTTGAGTAACCCGGTCATTGAGTTTTTCAAAAAAACTTTTTTTGGTGCTTTCAGCATCATGAGACTAGTACCATCTAGCTCCATTATACTTGAGACAAGGCAGACATCTCTACAGCCGATATCTCCAACACTCAGCAACTCAAACCAGAACAATCTAAACTAATAACTACTGGGAAAAATACTTTTTTGATTTTGGGGTGAGCTGTCCCTTTAAGGCTCTTTGAGCATGGAAGCTCATTCTTGGCCCTGGGAACAGTGTGTGAGACAAAATATTCGTAACTCAAAGGATTGCTTTCTAGCTCACAGACTCGTGAAGACAGCAGCTGAAGAAAGCTTCTAAGGTCATGAATGTTGAAAGTACGAGCTCCTTAGATATTTTAACTTGGCCACGTTTGGTCTTGTTTAAAAAAACCCTGAATGATGCCCACACAGAGGGCACAGAGTACCGTTCCTAATTAAGTTTCACTTTTTTTTTTTTTTGTTTGTTTTGTTTTTCTGCAACGAGGCAACCAATAAAATCTTACCGACTTATGACCTTTCTGGTTGACGAACATTTGGTTGACTGTTAGGGGGCAGCCCTAGTTAACTAACATGAACAACCCAAAAATGAACGGGGAACAGGAGGGGAGCAACATAAAGGAGCCCCCTTACTTAGGGAAAGCCACATGCATCCTGACATGACATGTTAGATCATTGACTTCAGCCTGGATAGAGTCAACCAGTGTATTAAACTACCTAATTCCCCCCTCAGAAAAATCCTCGGCATGAAAAGTTGTTTTACAGCTTTTATTATTATCATTATTTTCTGTGCAGATGCACTCGCCTACAAAATCACACCAATAATTCTAGAATAATTAATTACTCCAAAACAGCTCTTCAGGTCATCTGGTGAAAACTCCTGCTTTTTCATATCACAATAAATATTACATAAAAATTAAATATTGCAACGTCAAGTTTTTTTCCAGTATTGTGCAGCCCTAGTAGTCTAGTAAAATCAATCATGTGCAAACGTTTAATAACCTTGTTGTGCGTAGGTTGTAGCTTTTGCTCACATTGCCGTTTACTTCACAAGAACCGAGATGGAAGAAGAAATTAAGGCTCATTCTTGTGCAAATCTGCTTTTATAATGGAGAATAATGTAAATTCATGCAGTGTCATTATGTCTGACAAGCCTTTAAAACTGGACTGTGCAGTTTATATTTTCTCAGTGCCAACACAACAACACCAACGCAGACCCTCGCTGTGATTTGCTGAGGGCTATATTCAGGCTGAATAGCCCTAGTGGGTGGCATTCTGGTTGGTCAGTTAGTCAGAAGGGTAATTGCAACATCCTGCTTTCTTAGTGGAAATCCTCTCTCTGCTGTCTCTCCATCTTTATAGCCACCATCTACTTTTAACTATCTTATAAAAGCTTAAAACATAATGAGCAAGGAAAAAAGTGTGCCAGTAAGTATTAAGATTGGAGTTTTAAACAGAGGCTGCAGCTGTGTGGAGAGGGAACATATTGGTGGCTCACTGAAGCTGATAACAACCCTGTTATCAATTGCAAACATCTTTGGGCAATAACGCGGAAAACATCTTGCTTTTTACATCTGTGATCACCAGGTTATATACATGTGTTTCATAACAGGGCTGACTGAGCTTTCCCTACGCATGCATTCGCATGCAGTTGAACCTGTGTGTCGAAACCCCACGCTTTCCAGGCTTGCGACATGCTGAGCGCAATCATTTACCCGTCCAAACAGCACGTCAACAGCTTGCAGAGTGACAGCCCCTTTAATGTCGGCCTTTCAAGAGATTTCAGTCGTCGGTTTACCAAATACGTCGAGTCATGTGGCTGCGGAGGTTTTTAAGGGAAACTTCTGAGTGATAGTAATGAGCTCTAGGAGACAGCAGCGCTGTGGCTGTAGCCGGCACGGCGCCCAATTATCCGCCGGCACCTGTCGAAGTCGGTCGTGGCTGTACGGAGTGGCGCCTTCAGACGGCACACATGCAGTCCCACACCTCTGCTTTCTACTGTATGTCCTCTACTCTCTTATAATGAGGGGGGAAGGGGATTGCTGTGGCAAAAGCATACTGAATTGTATATTTCAAAGAGGCTCTATGAGAGAAACTCACTTCTCTCTGAATTGTCCATTTTTTGTGCGGTTCTCATCATATTCGGACCTGGTCCTGACTGCTCACTAAAGAATAACTGAAATGTGACTGTAGCCTTTAAAGTGGAGAGATCCCAATCAGCACCTCTTCCAATTAGTCAGCTGCTGAGCAGTGTCGCACTCACATGCATCTAATCAGTTCTTTATATGTACACGTGTGAAAGGAGCGATGAGCAGGTGACACTGTGTTACATTCAATATACTTCATCCAAACTTTAAAACTGAACTAACATAAAGTAATGTCTCGATAGGGCTGCTCGATTATTATTAAGAGCATGATTGTGTTACCAGCTTACCCTTCTTCCCCTTTAAGGGCAGTGGCCTTGTGGGTAACCTTCTCTCTCCAGTGTGTCATGGTGAAGACTGCATGTGGCAAATAGTAATGATAGCCAGCAGAAAACAGTGTGTAGATAAGCTCAGGGCTACTGTTAAACCTCATGAGAAGGCTGTGTTTATTTATTGTTTTGTGGGGAGTATCACAATAAAGCCATTGTTGGTGAACGGCACCTGAACGCCTCACAATCCTTCCTTCAGCGGAGTGGTTCAGACCGCAAGAAGCCAGTGACCAGCTAACAGTTTGGAGCCGGTAAGCTGTCACTGAGAGAGGTAACATTTGACCTTTCGCTAAGCCCCGCCCCTTTGCAATGGTCCAACAAGCTGTCAGAGTGAGCATGGAGCCCACACTGTAACTAACTGCACTTCCTGAAGAAATATGATCATATTTTTGGAAAAATGAAAGAGTGATTCCAGAGAGAAGCAGACAGAGGGGTCTACAGTCTGTGTTTGAAGGATATATCCAGGATGTCAAACTGACTCAGCAGCAACAACAGGTTAAAAAGACAAAGATAGTTAGAAGCTAAAGCCGAACTATAGGCTACAGATCACAGTGTAAAAGTGAACCACCACATCACTGCTGATCGCCACACAAGACAATGAATATAAAGGGAAACTTTGCTGATATTGAGCCAGCTGTGTGTGCAGATGAAAAGTGTTTGGCCTCGCCCCCGTGCCACTGCCAGCACCCGGACCTCCACTGCCGGACTAGTCAAGAAAATTGCCAAGATGGCATCACTGAGCACAGCGCTGTGGAAGAAAGGGTCATGCTGGATTTGTAACATAAATCACAACCACACATGCACACACAATCAGCAAGTAGTTCAAATAAGTAAGTAATGCTTATAAAGTAAGTTCCTGGGTAGGGGAGAAATCTAATTATTGTCCTAATGCATGTATATACAGATGCATGGGTTTACAGTAATCAGGTTACTACAGTGCATGTAAGTGGATCGTCTGATTTCCTCTGTAACCTGATTTCGGAGTCTTCCGTTGAATTACTACAGAAACACCCTGCTGCTGCTCGTGTGTGATTCTGCTGTTCAGAAGAACTATTAATACTTATTATTATTATTTCACAGTAATCAGTATCTAGTTCCTAAAATGTTGAGGCAGAGGGTACCTGCTGTAGCTCTGGTTGAAGGTGAGAGGCTGTCAGTAAATAACTTGTTGGGCACAGGGAAACAGAGATCTGTGTGGGTACATGAGACCCTAATAAAGAGGGTGGGTCATGTGGGTACATGAGACCCTAATAAAGAGGGTGGGTCATGGGGAGTACCACCAGTTGGACCAGGAGCTTCGCCTGCATGATGGCTGTTTCCAGGCATATTTTAGGATGACCCGGGACCGCTACCACCAGTTTCTCCCCCATTGTTTACCAACTGTAAACTTGTTGTCGTGACCACCACAGAAGGCCCGCCTCTCAAATCATCTTGTCGTGACCACCACAGAAGGCCCGCCTCTCAAATCATCCAATTGGACAATGGGAAAATAGATGATGAAAAAAGAGATGATGTGGGGCGCTCTTCTGCTCTGAGTTGAAGTTTTTTTCAACTCCAGGGGTTAAGAGCATTCTGGCAGAAAAACACCAGGTTCTTCGAGCACAGAAATGCTGGGCGTGTTGCAACGTGCCTCACACTAAAAACATTTACGTTAAAAATAATTACAGTGTTTTAGCTGCTAAAACGCTTTCTGGCTTACAACATTTCCATTTCCAAATTAGCCTAGCAAGTAGCAGGGCGCAAGACTTAAAATTCAATCTTGTACGGGCTTTACTGTCTTAGCAATTTGTTTCTTATCGGTAAAATAAGTGTAAATAGAAGCTTTGTTTCCACTGGTTTTCAGCTTTAAAAAACAAAAAAACAAAAATAAAAACAAAATCAAACAGGAGGTCTGTGTTGCCGTGACGTGTCGTTACATTTCTGGGGAGGTACATGTTAGGCTACGGCTGTGTGGCCTATACACATCGATTCAACATAGAAGTACAACCCTGCTTTAGTCTGGATATGAGATTCTCCTCGAAAGAAACATGAAAGTAGTTATTTGTGCAGATAGATTGAGATGGCGTGTTTAGACCCAAAGTAACATGATGCTCTTACAGTGCAGCAAACAGTCAGTGGGTGGAGGTCAGAGTGGATGGACAAACAAAAGAACAACACGCTTGGCTTATAACACTGGAGATCCCAGTCCATAAGTGGCCTCAGATCATGAAGGTGAACCCTCCTTAACAATAACTAGGTAGTTTTAGTTGACTAACTTGTATTTCTGAAATCCAAACATGCATTTTTGACAAATGGCCCGCTCTGTCGTTTAGATATGACACATACATAACTCTGGGATGAATCATTTTTATAACACGACTAAAGAAATTTGTCCTCTGACTCTGAATGGCTTTGTGTCAAATTTGTAACTGTGTAATTTGAATTCAGTCTCATTGATGTGTCAGACACATACACTCACACACTCTCACACACACACACACACACACACACACACACACACACACACACACACACACACACACACACAGCCCTCAGTGCTTCCCCTTATCTTGTTGATAGATGATGTAATAACTTGGTGAAATGTAATAAATTGTCTTTACATGGCTTAAAAAAGCAATAAAGTTCTTCAAGAGAATCAGTTCTCAGATAACATAACATCCCAGTATTACATTACCTGCTCTCATAATGTTAACTGATGAGCCAATAAAATTAACAATATTAAAGGGCCACAGTATTATTATTGCACTTCTACTTGAAAACATGCTTCCATACTGATTTAATTAGCACTATTAATCAGTTCAATGTCTCCCCCCCCCGAAGCACAGTAAGTCTCACTTATGTACGCTTTAAACTGCTGAAATAACTCATGGTAATATTTATGACACATGCTGTCTGTTATGACTGTTAATTTCACTAATAATTAGTCCCGAAATAAAAATGCTGCTAATTGGGTGAGATGATTCCTCAACACTGTGTCACGTTTTAAGCGAGTGTTTTTAAAAAGGGTTTATGGAGGTGAATCAATTCAGTGGCATTGGGAAAAATATAAATATAATTAATTAAAGTTAGTCAGGAAAGTGTTCAAACTTTATCATAACTATAATTTGAGTCAGTCCAACACACCACGCCCTCTGCATCCCTGTCACTGGCGGCACGATATGCATTCACACAGCGTACGTTTCCCTAATCTCGGACGTGAACTGTACCCTGAATTCTCCGCGTCGACAGCGACGGATTCTATAAATGTGGAATTTCATATTTTAGCATTCATTGTCATACATTACATTTCCTCCGACAAAGGAAGAACCGGGGGGCCACCATGTTCTTAATCACTTAAATCCACATGCAATCTGGCTCAGCCATCTTAGCCAGGGCCGCTGATCCATTAGTCCCTTCTCATTTCAGGGGGAGAGCTGCCAACCCATTAGTTCTGCTATGCTCCGCTAGATTTCCATATCCTTCCATTTCAGCATTTTCTGCAAGAAAATGGGAAGAGTTGCGGATTAATTTGAACTAATCCTCCATTTTTCTATTGCCTTTAATTACTTGTTCCGGCCTCTGACACTCTGAATGGTCATCAGCAGTAAGTTGACTTAGCATGGGTCCCGTCTTATTGTTAAAGCAAATGGTCCTGTGTCTGTGTTTAAGGGTATATCTTGAGGCTTTAGCTCGGCATTAACGGCCGGCAAACACACTCACGGACTTTGATTTCTTTATAGAGAGATCTTAAAGTGGATGTCTTTGTCTCACTTTTGAGCCACCGCTAGAGTCGCCTCTTGTCCCTTTTGATGGATTTCTAACCCTGCTGAAAACCTATTTTCCCATTCTACAGACCTTTAGTTCAATGTAAGTCTCATCGCTCATTATAAACAGACTAAATTCAGACTGCGATTACACTGAACAGTCGACTGATCTCGGCTGGTTGGAAGTTTCCCCCCGCACTGCTCCGCTTTTCCTCCATTCGCCTCAATCCTTCTTGCTTGTTCTCTATCTGCAGTGAGAAGATTGAACACGACTCAGGAAATATGGCCTCTGAGAGCCGCTGTAACCCCCGCCCCTCTCCACCTCCCCTTCCTCCTCTGTTCCCGCTTCCACCCCCAGCAGTCACACAGCATACAAGTCAATGTGACCGCTGAGGCAGAGCAGCCTTTTCATACCGCTAACGTTCAAAGCAGGCCCAAACGACCCGATGAAAGCAATCTAATACCACAAATTAGCCTGTCACTTAGCCTGGATTATAAGCCTCACGAGGGCCACGGCTAAAATAACTTGAGCCTCGTTGTTCCGTGATGTAAAACAGCAGAGAGGAGTGTAACCAGAGAGAGAAGAAAAAAAAAAAGAAAGAAAGAAACAAAAAACAGGTGCAATTTAATTTTAAAGCCTGTGTGCTCTGCTCAATCGCCTTGTGTAATTAAATTGATTTTTTTCCCTCCTCCCCTTTCGTCTGGCCATTCTGTCCCAGCAGCCCTCGCCAGATGTCGGAGAGCGGAGGCGCTATTCAGGGGCCGACTTGCCGCTGCGCTTCCGCTCTGACACTTGAGAGAGGTCAACACGAGAGAGTAGGAGATAACAGGGCGAGAGGAGCTGTTGATTTATGGCTCGTGTCGGCGGAGCTCGTCGCTCGCGGCGCATTCATGACCGCCACTGGTGTTGTAATACAGAGACGGTCGGAATGTAAATGCAACCGGTGGAGGAGTGTGAGGATCAGTTATGATAAGCTGCCAGGGCTGCCCTCTCTCTCCAATTTCTTTTTCTTCCTGTCTGGCTCTTTCTTCCTCTCACACACACTCACACGCACTCATATACTATGATTACAATAGCATTTATTGGCCAGACTCGCTCCGCTTCACCTCCCTAAATCAGTGTTTCGTTGCCCTCTCTGGTTGACAGTTTGCAGTCTGTTTGACCTCTAACAGTGATGGCTGAAAATGAACAACAATTTTGAATGACTTCTTTTTTACAGTCTGGTATGTACCGGGTCAGACTGTTGAACATCCGAGAGCTCATGAGTCCCCATCTTTTCCCACTCGCCCACTCAGTGCTATTGTAGGGTGCTGCCCATGCTGCCTGCTACAGTAAGTAAACAAGAAGCATTGAATCAGACTTGAGTACAAGACCTCTGCAGGCCAAGGCCAATGGTGCATTCATTTGCTCCTCCGATGGTTGTTCTTCAAGCAAAAATGCTTTTCTACATAAATTTAACATTTCCGATATGGGACCAGTCGGAAAAACAAGATATATGACGACACTACCTTGGAATTTGGGACCTTCTGATAGACATATATCACCATTGTCAGACATTTTATAGACTATGAATCGACAAAACAAGCAGCACATTAAACATCATCAGTTGAAGCCCTGAATATAAAATCAGAGCTGGAGTTATCCACTAATCACTGTGTAGCCGGCCTCATCTATCTGATTTAGTACATTTTCCAGAATGCTTTCCAGAGACGTGGTGGTGTTGTTGCAATCAGCTGGAGCTTTTACACAGCAGGAGACAAAGACAAAGATGATGAGAGATTCCCCAACTGACCCTGATTCAGAACCAAGGCTGTCTTGTTGCTGCATTGTGTGCGGGTCTTTTTCATCTTCTGAGGGTGTATAAATTGGCCTCCATGGCTCTTCTACAATGGATTTCTACCTGTGTTTAGTCTGGCCCACTGGTTGTAGACTGTGGCTGTAAACCTGCCATTGGATGGCTATTTAGGCCCGCATTCTCCCTCCCTACACTAACAAGTAGGGCTGCTTCCTAATAGTCCACCAAACGTTAGTCGACCGGTCATTAGTCGGCAAGATTTCATTAGTCGCTGCACCTTGTCAAAATATATCAAAACCTATATGACTGGACCATTTGGGAATTTAATTTGAAAGGAGAGACACAGGATGTCCTGAATCCCTGTTGGATCAGCAAATTTTCTTTTGCTGCCGTTCCAGAGCTGCTTTCTGCCAAGCAAACATTTCAATGTTTGCCCAGTTAGCAAAAGCTAAGATACCAGCAGTAGCTAATATCTAACACTAAGCTGTTTAACAATCCCAACAAACACACATCCTCCTGAGACACTGTGTTGGGACCAATTGGATGTGACAGGCTGTTCCTACAGACAAAGGGACATTCCTTGCTTGGAGTAAGGAGCAAGGAAAAATTCATCCAGAGTAACAAAATGAACTTTTAGGTATGTTGTGTTTGGATGACCAGACAGAAGTTATACTTTATTACAAGCTTTTGACTATTAAAATAAACCCATCATCCCTGTATGAGGACATCATATTTTTTTTCTCCAAAACTACTTCCAGTACGAAGACTTGCTTAATTTTTTATACTTATCAGGTCCTACTGATCCAAAATAGCTAGGAAACCTTAAAAATGCATAGCAACAGAAGCCGGGGTCTCAGGAGGTCAATCATGATGCTAACAGTTAGTCATGTCACTGAGTGTGTGCGGCCAGGCAGACTCTCGCAACTATCCCCAGTGTGAAGCTCACACTCCTGCAGCAGCAGCTACAACCCATACAGGTGCGGTGTGGTGAAGTCGAGCGCTGTGTATTTGACAGAGATGTCACATTTGAAAGTATGGTTATACTACAAGCTATTCAATTCACATTATGGGTATCCAAAGAAGTATGCTTTTGGTATTGGTGTCACTTTAAGGGTACCTTCATTTCTTTTTTACAATGTCTGGTTGTAGACAGATGCCCCTGTTCTTGACAGGTGATGTTTTAGATTACAGAAACATTTTTTGCTGCAACCCCTGGAGTTGCTGAAAATGTCTGGACAGGATGTCACATTGTCTACTTTTGCTCAACTAATACTCTCTATTCCACATGGATATCCACATGTTGACAGTGACAGCAGTGGGAGAGCTGGTGAGGACTCTATGATGTACATTTTTTTTTCTCTGGCTCACTGGATGAAGATGCCACTTTGTCATGCAGTCTCCACATGAAAAGTCCTGCACACATAGGTATTAAGTCATAAATTAATCCAGGTTTACATGGTTCTTTGACATAAAACTGGGGTGGGAGGCATCACACATGACGTTCGGTGATGATAACTGGCTAGCAGATATACCAGAGCTTGGGAGCTAATTAAAGAGTATCATAATCGCCTGTCAACTTCTCTCTTGTCGTCGGTGCAGCGCTGAAAAGTTTCATTAGACGCCTAAAAATAGATTTCCCCCGTGCTCCGACACCTCACTCCTCACCTTTTCTTCTCATCAAAGCATGCGAGAGCCGACTCTATTCATGTTCCCCCCACGCTTATTGGCTGCAACTAATCCGAGGTGGGAATTTTTGGAGTTTCCGATCACACAGACAGAAGGAAGTGCACCGAGGTTGAGCGCGCTGAGCCTGTCACCGAGGAAAGCATTTATAGTCACAAGTGAGACGGAGTCGCAAAGGAACAACAACAAGAAAAAAAAAAAAGGAAAATTGCTCTTAAACATGGCGAGGCAACTTGAGAACTCACGATCAATGCTTTTTATATCACCCTGTCGTCTGCTGTGTTCTTCACAGCTGTGCGGTTCACATCTGAATTTAGACACAGATTCTCTCCTTGTTCATATCTGCTTACTTTATTTTCCTATTTAGCTTTACAAAGAGTGAGGCAGCACAAGCCTTGGCAGCTATTTCACACAAAGCACACGAATATCACAATGTTTTGATTGACACTCTCCTCTTCTGCGGCTTTGTTGCTAAGTGTATACTTTCCATTTTCCTTCAGCTCCATGTTGAACCTGAATAAAATCTCTTTAAAAAACAGCGAGGATTTAAAGCCAATTATATCAGTTTAGACTAGAAACCCTTCTTTTTTACTTATAATGCAGCCTATTATTATTTCACAGAGAGAAGAAAATGTGCCAAAAGCTCCTCTAGGTGCTTTAACTTGTCAGGGACAGAGAGGTAAGAAGCGGCGGAGGGAGGGAGAGTATCCAGAGAACACTGCACACTGACACGTACAGGCGCAGGACTCAGGCACTGGCTGTTTGTTTAATAATGATGATAAATGGCGGGCTAACTCAGAGTGTAATGTATTCCTATTCTCCTATGTAATTTCTTAAATAGCTTTTCTTCCTTGTTTTTAAAGAGAAGTCGACCCCGCTATGAATTTGAAATGAATAGCAGTTGTTACAGTGATCAGTCCCTCCACACTGCAGTCAGGATTTAGCTGTAATTTGATTGTGTTTAAGTTGTTTATGCGCACAGAAAAATGACATAAACCACACTGTGAGGCCGCCCCTCAACACAGCTAATCTCATCAGCTTCTTATTTGTTCTAGCAGAAGTACATTTTCTCAGAGGAAACAGACAAAACTCTTGATACAGAAACGTAATCAGCAAAGTTAAAGATGTTGTATCAGAGTCAAACTAACACTCAAGGCCCTTAAAATCCATTCTCCCACTCAGCTTCTTACTGAAGGGGATTCCTACACAATAGGTTTTCATATTAGGTACGACTGCTCCGCCCCTCCACTCCCCCGCCACTCAGCTTTAACATTAGCATGTTGTTTCATACCCGAGTAAACTTGTGTCAACATCTACGTAACATTTTTGTCCTGCTACAGTGTAGAAATTGGCGCCGCAGATGGACACTGCTGCCCCAAGCACTGTAATCAGCAGGGATTGGGCAAAGCAGGCAAAGCTCCTGGCCAGAGGTGAAGCCTACAGTTGGAGCTCTCTGCTTCACACCACAGCTCCAACTGTAGGCTGAAAGCAGCAGTGAAATCAGTCTGTAGCCAACGTGGTCTCACTGCAAAGTCGTCGAAATCCGGTGCTTGGCACTTCCAAAAAAAGCTGTCCTTTAACTTCGCCACGATATGCGGCCCCGTCGCCGGTATAGTCCAACGGCGTTTGGCAGTCTCAGGGGAAACGCGATGGAACAAGCACAAAAGTTACGTTGGCAAAAGTCTGAGTAGGGCGGGCGGACAAACACTGACTTTTAGCCAGGAGAGCAGTGTTCGCAACCCGTAAGATTCTAAAGCCAAACCCGTTTTCCCCTCTAAACCTAACCACGTACTTTTGTTGTTGGAGGAAAAAAAAAAGTCAATTAACTGTGTTGTGCCGACGTAATGCGTTTATTTTGAAAGAGACTGTATGTAAATGTAAATTTCCTGTGAAAACAGAAGTGTGTTTTGAAAGAAGACAATACATGTAACAGGCAGAACTTGACATGGTGTCCCAGAACGTCAACAACCCAGACATCCAGAGTACCTCTCACGTCGTATCCGGACGTGGAAAGTCCATGACCAATCGTCAATATGTGACAAGGTCGGAGTGAGAATGTGTTGCTGTAGCGGGTTGCGATGCCATCTGATACAGAGGCATCAGTATTAAATTGAGACTGTGTCATAACTGGTTAAATACGCGTTATCGTATTAAAGCAGTGGACTTCCATGTTTTGATACAGTTGGTGATCACACCTGATGCGTACTGTACACAAGTACACATGAACTAGGGCTGCCACGATTAGTCGACTAATCGATGACTAATCGACTATTAAAATAATCGGTGACTATTTTAGTAGTCGACTAATCGGTTTGAGTCATTTTTCATAGAAAAGTACTATAAAAGTACCCCAAAATACTCTTACTGCAGCTTCTTACTTTCAGATATTGGCAGCTTTACACACTCTCCCATGACGGTGAACTAAAACCCTTTGGCGTGAGTACGAAACAAGACATTAGATGACGTAATTTTGGGGTTTGGGCGAGACAAACCGACATTTTTCAAAATTTTAACACATTTTTCGATAAAATGATTAGTCGACTAATCGAAGAAATAATCGACAAATTAGTCGACAATGAAAATAATCGTTAGTGGCAACCCTAACATGAACCATACTCTAGATCACCTTTTCAAGTGGACAGGCTCGGATCAGTGTACCGTGCCCCAGTACTTTGAGTCAAGTGTACTCGGATCGGGGCCCAGGTATCTGTCGTGAAAGCCCTTGTCTTTTCACGACAGATTTTTAAATTTTTCTCTCTTCTCCATGTTTTCCAGTGGACGGAGCTTGTCTGGAAAAAAGGTGATGTCATGTATGTCTGTGCACTTGGGTCTAATCCTGGGAAATGGGAGTACTGGGAATACACACCGAGTCCTGCGAAAAATAGTAACAATATCAATATAATAATGAGAAAACTAGTAATGTGACATGCATAATCCAAATATGTACAAATACACTTTTTTGTTTTAATGATTACGACAGTATCACAGAAATACGTAAGTTCTTTATGTAGTCCCTTACGCCCACATGACTAACCTGTGAGGTAGATTAATCACTCACCCGACCCGCAAACCCCCAACTTTATGTCTTCCACTAGCATGATTGACAGGACTGAGACAAGGACTGAGCACCGCTGTGCTCTCCAAGGTGTGTGCGTGTTTCAGAGATAGAGAGGAAGAAAGGGTGGAAGGTGGACTATTGCACGCAATGTTTCTGTAAGTTATTAGTAACAAACTCAGAACGCTGCTTTGTCACCTTGACTTTCCTGAACTTGTAATATTATGTAGTAAGCTTATCCAAACCCACCTGACCTCTGTCTCTTTTTTTTGTCAAATGAACTACACTCAAAATACAAGTGTAGGGAGGCAGAGAGAAAGACTATAACCACAACTGTACAAGGGCACACAAACAGAACAGTTATAGTTAATGGGTGGTGAAAAGGCAACCAGATGGTGCTGAGGGAGGGAGACAAAGCCAGAACGACAAGAAACAGAAATTATTCAAGAGGTGCCGGATTATTTACACAGTGTAATCACATGTGAATTATTAATATGATATTAATATTTCATTTTGAAATATCACAGTTATCTTTATTCCAGTATATCCTGAAACACCTATGTATTTATCAAAATTATTTAATTCTTTTATTAAATGTCGGGAAGCAATATTTCAGATTTAAAAACAAGTGTGATCACTGTCAAACACTGTCAAACACTGTCAAACACTGTCAAACAATAACTAAGGAGAAATCAAAGAATTTAAAACGTACTTTGTTTATAAAAAGACATGCCACAACATTTTGACACAACATTAAGACATGAAACGCTTTTAGTGTGGTGTTTTGTTTGAGCTGGAGGAAAAAGGAAAAATGCTTTGCAGAAAAAAATGGTTGTTTATTGGTGACTAGATGTAAGAAATAAAGACCTAATGTATACTTCTATCACTACATATTTACAGATTAAAACCTCTAAGACAGCTTGATAAAATAAGAACAAGACGTCTTCTACCTTAAAAGAAAACCTCTGGTCTTTAGAGACAGGATCATTATGTCCTGCCAATTTTCTAGTGTCAATGTTTGATAAATATTTTCTCCAAAAGGTTTATTGGGTCTTTAGAGACGTAATGCTCTTGTATTTTTAAATATGTTTAACAGTATGCAGGTAGTAGATAATGGCGGGTGTGGTTGTGTTTTCCTGTTTGGCCTCATTTTGTGTCACTCAAGGCAGTATTTCTTATATATGTTGGTATATATTCATTAAAAAAATACATTAAAAATAAACTTTGCTATGCTACAACAGACATCCATGCACTGGTGCCCAAATAAATCAAATGTAATCATAGCTAAACAAATTATTATTCTTATTTTTACGCAGTCTAGTGTTGCCGGTTGTCGGTGAACTGCAGTTTGCACGTGGCTTGTCCAAGTGGCAGATTGAGGCCGTTGCTTGACTGCTGAGGGTACAGTCAATGTCAGACACTGTACTGTCTCTCTAATTCATTATTATGAAAAGGTTTATTAGCAGATAGCCCCTTGAGAGGAACCATCTAATTTCCGAGGGGGTCCAACACAAAACACACAACACACTTCTTTACAATGGACACAATCACAACGTAAAAAACATTCATACATGGCTCTCATTTATCGACCCACTCTGACATCATTCCCATAAGACCACAATACCCGCACATAGTAGAAGGGATGTACATGCAACAAGACTCCTGGAGCATCAATATAATAATAATAATGATGGTAGTAGTAGTAGAAGTATGCCTCACAATACAAGAGGGCATGAAGACATTAACCATCAGAAACACTAACATGATGTTTTAAGAAAGGATAATAACAAGGTTTTTAAAGAGGGACGCACACAGACGTACATGTTGTTTTATAACCAGATACTGAATGAAAATATAACAAAACACTGAGATAATAATATGTGCATATAATATATCTGTATTCCTATAAAGTTTTGAATGTTGGAAAATATATTTTTACACACAAAAAAAATCTGCTTGCAACTATTTTATAGTTAGTTGTAAACTATTTATTAAATGTTCATATGGTGTTTATAAATGCTCAGTAGGAGGGTTAAAATAAGGTGTTAATGAATGTATGACAAATCTTAAAATGATAGATAAAACCTCGTATAAAGCAACTAAACGCACCATATTTAATTTAGAAGCCACAGTCCCCATATCTGCGCTCTGATACAGAATGCAATTTCTCTGCTGTTATCAAACTGGGACAAAGAAAAATGGCATTTAATATTCTGATACATGTAAAATCAAAAAGCCTGTGATTCAGCTTATCACATAACTGACAGCCGAGCCGAGGGACAGCAAAAAAAAAGGCTCACACTCAGGTTGCCTTGTCCTGTTATCCCTCTTTTTTATCCCAAATAACAACTCTGCCACAAATGTATTAAAAATCTTTGAGGTGTCAGTGAGACGGCAGAAAGACAAGATGCACTGCAGCCAATTGAATCAAATCAAACATCTCGATGCATTAGAAACTGCAACAGCGTGAAATAGTGACCCACAGTGCTGAAATCAAATCAGACCCCGAGCTTCCTGCTGACTGCCACACACCTGACTGGCTGTCAGGGATAAATATAATTTTTCATACATCATTTATTTATTATCCTCCATGTTGTTCCGCAGTCATCGAGCTGACACGCTCATCCACAGCCGTGCACGGCGACAGCGAGGGATTCTCACACAAGGACGCCGGGCTGTCACAGGGATCAGACCCGCGTCCTTCCAGTTGTAGGACGGACTCTGCGAGGACACTCTGACACCACAATGTGACACTGATGTATTTTTTAAAAAGTGCTGACAAAAATGCCACTCGCTGATTTAACCCACTTTGGACCTTGATGCAGAGTTGACAGTGTGACTTCATCTCCGGCGTGTCCTTCATTAAACTGTTTGGGTTTATGAAATTGGACACTAACTGCGTGTTTTGTGAACGCTGTGCTCGGAGCAGTCGAATTTATTTTTGACTTTTATTTTAGTTCTGAAGCAACTGTTATTTCTTTTTCTTTGTAAAGGCAATATGTTTCTATTGTGTTGAGGAGGAAGACAAGGATGTGGTATTTCTCCTTCCTAGTTTTACGTGGAAGCTAAGCTTTTGAAACACATTTATATCGTCATGGGGCATTTTTCAGTGACACAAATTTATCATTAGCCCTTTCATGCATTAATTATCATGACCACTCTGTAAGTGTTTTATTCCTCTTCAGGGCATGAAAAAAAAATTCTGAAGTTCATTTTTTGCTCCTAAATCCTTAGCTTCTCCCCTCTCTTTCTACTTCCCCCCATAGCCAGCAATGCCTAAAGTCTTTTCCTCCCAATATAAAATCAATATTTGGAAAATTTAACAACTGTATTACTTATTAGATGTTACTTGATTTTTTCAGATTTTATATACCTGCCAGGGTCTCCTATTACAGAAGGATTAGCAACATACTCTTGAGCTGCACATTTCTCGCCTTCTGTCGGCCATCTTGGTTTTGACAGATTTGTGTTGCACTGACAACACCTGGCCAGTAGGTGGCAGTGTACGGCATGATGCACTAGGGTCTACTGTAGTGACTTAAATGCAACTACAGCATCAAAACTTTCTTCTTTAGTTGTTCATTGCCTCCTTCCTGTGTTTTTGAAAGAAATCAGGTCAATCAGCTCAGGTTTCAAAGGGTTAAACGTTGTAACAGGAGATACACTTTGAAGTCTTGAGTTTGATAGGGTTTAATGGAGATTTAAAAATAAGTTTACTTTTGCATACTTTGTTAGATATTAACAGGAATAAAAATGCATTTTACTCATCACTTTACAACTTTGCTTTATTACAGTGCCTTTATTCTTTTTGTGCAAAGTTTCTTAATCAATAGTAGTGTCTAGCATAGTGTTCTGATGAAGAGGTGCAGACGAGGATATCTATGGAGGTGATCTCTGTTTATTCTAATAAAAGAGGTAAAATTGCCTCATTTTATTTGCTTGAATCCCACATTGTTTTATACGGAAGCGTATTGCATTCACTTGACAACACAACAAAAAATCTATTTTATTGAGTAATTTTTTCTGTTTTTCTGAGTAATTTTTTGTATTTTTCTGTTTTTCGTGGTAATTTTTTTTCTGTTTTTCTTGTTAATTGTTTTTCGTGGTATTTTTTGTTGTTGTTTTTCTTCGAGTTTTTAAGAGAGCAATAGAACAACAGACGCTTTCATTCCTTTCTTGAGAGCTTGATATAATGGAAGCAAACATGACCCGCTTGTTTAGTTTAAACAAAGTAAAACTGGATTAAACTAAACAAGCGGGTCACGTTTGCTTCCATTATATCGAGCTCTCGAGAAAGGAATGAAAGCGTCTGTTGTTCTATTGCTCTCTTAACTCAGAAAAAAATACTCGAAAACAGAAAAAATTACCCCGAAAACAAAACAAAACAAAAACCCCCCACAAAAAACAGAAAAAAAATTGCCATGAAAAACAGAAAAAATTACAATGAAAAATAGAAAAAAAAAAAAAAAAAAAAAAATACTCCAAAAAACAGAAAAAAATACTCAATAAAACAGATTTTTTTTATTATTTGTCAAGTGAATGCAATACATTTCCGTAGTTTTACATCTGGGATCAACCATGTAAAGCACTTTGTAACTTTGTTTGGAAAAGCACTTTATAAATAAAGTTTATTATTATTATAAAAGAAGTAAATAATAATGACACAAAAAATTAAATGACACAGGAATGTCTTAACAGGCTACACAATAAGTTTAAGCTGGTTTATAAATGCAGTTTATGTGCTTCAATAGAAAGGCTATGTGGAAATTTCTATGACCATAATGTCGCTAACATCTCCTATGAAGTACAACAGCACAAAGCGTGAGACCCATATATAGGGGGAGACTCACAGGAGTGAACGTGGGGGTACAGAAACAGAAAGACGCCATTTTCTGCTTCTGTCATGGAGTCAGTATCGTCGAGGGGAATGTAGTCACTAGCATGTAGTGTCTAATCTGATGTTGAGCCTGGAAGTAAAACTTAACTGTGGCTTTGAGAGCACTTATTTGCACTTGTTCTTATGTGACTAACCTATAATCTAACTTGCAAGTTCGGACCACTGACTCACCAAACCTCTGATTTTATATTGTAATAAACAAGAAAAGGAAATACACAGAAACTGGAGTAAAAGTTAAAGTTGACAGAAATATAAAGTACAGATAGAATAAAGTAGCAGAGAATGGAAATACGCTGGTAAAAGAGGAGTATCTAAAATGCCCAGTGACGCCCCTCAAACCCACACCTTGTCATCTTTTCACACTCGTTGAGTTTGCACCCCTGCACGTGAGGGGGGGGACAAATCTGATTGAGACATGTCCGGCTGCGGTGTGAACAGAGCCCGAGTGAGGAGAGGCCTCGATTTCACATCTCACCATTGAAGAAGCCGAGGCAGAGCAAATATCAGCGCTGTTACCCGACACTGATGCTGAGTGCCCTTTCAGAGAGTTAACCACCAAAACGACCTTCCGTAACGACACGTCGAGATGCTATCTGAGAGGCCGCGCTCATCAAAACCGCAACAGCCAAATGGTCTCAACCTTAGTTTTCCTTTGATCAAAGTGTCTATGCATCACCGTCTCATGATCCAGTGTGCTATTTCAGTCCAGGCCCACCTTCACATATTGCCCGGCACCATCAGCACGCAGCAGAGTTCATACAGATCACAGTGTACCTCTCCAAAACCAGAGTCTCCTCTGCTTTCTTTTTATAGTTAAGATCTCATAACACAACAGCCTACTGTTTGCTTCCCTGTAAATGCTCTATTAGCTGAGGCTGTTTGAATTATCAATGAGTACAGTCATTTTAGTAAAAGTAAGAATGTGTGTGTCACGTTAGAGAGCAGAAAAACAGAAATTTAGTTAGTTACATATAAAACTATTGTATCATGGTTTAGTTTATAAAATACGATGCATTTTATAGAATAAATTCCACAATATTGTATTGAAAAGTTCAAATTGTGAGTAAAATCCTGCTTTCACAACCACACATTATTATTAAAAACCCAATATTCTGATAAGTAATAATACAAAACCAGTGAAAACCATGTATCTCCAGATGTTTGGGATAAACTGAAGGATGAAGGGTTCCTTTATGTGATGAGAAAAGTCTCCTCTTCCTTAAAATAAACTCTGAAACCCTCTTAAATCAGCTGGGAAATGCATCGTCACAAAGGTGAAAACAGGGCTGTTCTTCTGACTCCATGAACAGTTGACTTTTTAGAGACACATGGTTCTCACAGGACAAACATATGATGATCCTGCTGTAGATTTAACAACCTAAAAATACATTAAGAAGTTAAAATTAGCGTATCCATAAACACGTAAAATTTAACTTACACATTAATGCAGCGGTAATATTGATTCAAAAACATCATATTTAATAGTAAAACACTCATAGGGAACATTTTACTGCAGTTTAAACAAAGTTTTGAATGCAGTGCACATTTTAGTGGCGTTGCTGTACTGTAATCTCTCTGTAAATTTGCGCTGATTTACCTCAGCAATGTGCCGCCGCAGACTTGCAGACCCTCTCTTCAGTAAGCACGAAATTCTCTTCTGTGGTTCACATCCAGTGCCACTGATAATCGAGCCGTTCATTTTCCGTAACCGCTTCTCCCGTTAGGGGTTGTGGGGGAGCTGGAGCCTATCCCAGCTAACATTGGGTGAGAGGCGGGGTACACCCTGGACAGGTCACCAGACTATCACAGGGCTGACACATAGAGACAGACAACCATTCACACTCACATTCACACCTACGGACAATTTAGAGTCACCAATCAACCTGCATGTCTTTGGAGTGTGGGAGGAAGCCGGAGTACCAAGAGAAAACCCACGCTGACATGGGGAGAACATGCGAACTCCCAACAGATTTCGAATACCCCACCCTGGGGTTCGAACCAGGAACCCTCTTGCCGTGAGGCGACAATGCTAATTGCTCAATTTTTTTGCTGCTTTTGCAAATTACTTAATTTATCCTCATTTTAGAGCTTAAAAACAAGCTTTATCATCAGGCAAGTATGAGGTATATTGTTGCTTTTTAAATGGCAAAGATGACACATTTTAAAACAAATTGAGTCTGGTTGCTATGACACAGAATATCTGCAGAGGTAAAATGTCAGCATAAGGTAGAGTACATTACCTGGGTGGAGGAAGGACTGAAGCACAGAGGACGTACCCATCAGTCTGCGTGGGTTCAATTCCCCTCCAATGTTATCGTTGTTTAGTGACGGTTGGTCTTTGTGGTATTTGTCCCACCCCTCCTCCACTGTGACTATAAAAAGAGACAGTGACAAATGTTTTACCACACATTAAAGACTGCATTCATCACGATAGCCATAGTCATTGCACCTTGAAGTTGATGCAGATAAAACATGGTCATTTCGTTAATGTGTCATATGGATGAGAGTTTGTAACGAAGTCGTCTTATTTTAGTTACACGCCAACTGACCTCATGTGCCTCATTCACCCTGTGACTCTGCCCTCGCTGACTGCCTATCAGAACTAAATGAATCACACAAATTACCTATTTGGGATTCAAAACATGGATTTTTCGCTGAAGGGTGACAAGTTTGCAGCCCTGCATGTGAGTCAGTGATTACAGCTTATAATCAGCGTGAGCAGTGAAAAGCTTTGAGACGTCAGTGTTCAGCAGAAAGAATCAGTTGATTTTTGTTTGCACAAATCCACAGAAGATCTCGCAAAGTCATTATAACTGATAAAAAAAGTGAAGTTTGATTGGTGATTAGAGGAGACTGGCAAAAATCAGTGAGAAATGCTGAACTGAAATCTGTTAGAAACAAGCGGGTGAGACAGACGTATGTATTGCATGTGGATATTTCACTGAGCTGTCAGGTCCTCGGTTTGCGATATGGATTACATCCTCGAATTGATACGAACAGTCATCCAAACATAATCAGATATGAGCAGCAAATCAGAAGTGAGCATGAAGGCCTGAGGAGTGAGCCGAGCCACTTACGGTCTCTTTTGACAGAATTTGGATTGTGAATCACGCGGCGGAGCAGCTCGATGCCGCTGCAGGCTGGTGTGTAATGATTTGATTAGCAAGTCGTCAGGACAATGCGCTAAAGTGAGGCTCCTTTTATAGTCCTAAGTTCATATATCAACGTGGCCCTGACAGCTGTCTTGTCTTGTTTATGAAGTGAACTGAGCAGGATTTGTGGCGGATGCTTCACAGAGCGCGTGACAAAGAGTGGGCAAACTCCGTTGTTTGGCGTGACAGGGTTGAGAGCTTCCCTCCTCAGCTGTCAGGAGGGAACATCTGTGTTTTGGCGAATGAGCGATGTTTGCTCTGCGACGGAGCAATCGGCTCCCTGCAGCCGTCCGAGGTGACAGTCTCTGTCACGGTCCAAGTAAAGAGTGAGATAGAGATGGAGGGGAAAGGAGAAGGAGGAGGAGGAGGAGGAGGAGGAGGAGGAGGGGGGGGGTAATCCCTGTATCGAATCCAGCTGCAGAAACAGAGAGGGAAAGTCCAGCTTTTTATGGTTTAGTAACACTCCCTCCGCCCACCCTGCAATCTGTGTGATACTGTGGATTACACACTTGCCTTGTGCATTTCAAGGCAGCATCTTCATACAACTGAGGGAAAGTGAAAATTGAATCTTTTAAAATGATTACTGGCACGAAAGTAAAAACACATTATGGTTTACTACTAAAGCTGCTTTGCAGGCGGGATATTTATGGAAAATGCGCCAGAGTTAGGAGCCTTAAAGTGTCTGAAACGAGCAGGAACTTCCCCTCAAAGTCCCTCTCCAATCAAAAATGTGTTTCTCTCTTGTTACTAGATTTGGATGTTTGACCTTCACGGTGCAGAATAATGTTCTTGCAGAGTTTGATGCACTGACTTTACATTTATCTGCTGAATGGTTTCTCTGTGCTCACCTCAAACCTCAGAGTAAAGGCCCACAAACACCAAACTGACTTAAAAGGACTAGTGGTGTCGAAGGCCGACTGTTGGGTTGCCTCACGTTGCCTGTGTCTCAGCCAAAAACCTGCACTTGAACAAACCGAAAAGACTGTAGCCAATGGCCAGCTGGCACCTACATTTTGTGCCTGTGTGAGAGGAAGTCACTCCATACCAGCAGGCGGTGGTAGTCTGTTTTCATTATTCAAAAAGGAAAACCAGAACATCAGCTGGATTCAAGACACAAGTAAGCCAGTGAGCACATTCACAACACAACCCGATGTGGAAAGAACCAATGATATTTACTGTGCGGCAGCAAGCACACAAACAATTACAAGCTGTTTCTGCCAAAGTAGTTAGTTAGTTTTGCTCTCACTCCCTCGTGACTTTAGCTGTTTATTTTCCTCACTTCCGTTTCTCTTCTTGTGCACTATGCTTAACTGCCAATCAGAGGGATTTCTCTCACCGACAGGCTCCGTCTGATTCAACATGCTGAATCAACTGACAAAAAGCCAACAAGGGGCTGACAAGTGCAAACGGTGCCAGACACACCATAAAAAACTAGGGCAACAGACGCTCACTGATGACCCAACATTGGATGTTTTCCGACACTTGCAGGGTTCCCCCCAGAAAAGTCATTAGCCCAGGTGGCAAGTAACTTTTGACGTGGCTGGTAACGCTATGCCAGTGCTGTCAAGTGTCTTTTTTGGCAGGGGCCAGACTTTGTTTTTACTTTGATGGTAACAATGCAGCTAAATTACATTATTATTATTTTAAGTGTAAAGAGTAGAATTTGATCTCATATGCATACGCATATGCTCTAGGGCTGCCCCCTAATAGCTGACCAAATGTTAGTCGACCAGCAAGGTGATTAGTCGGCAAGATTTCATTGGTGGCTTAACTGCAGAAAAAACAAAAACAAACAAAGGTGAAACTCTATCAGGAGCTGCACCTTGTCAAAATAAATCAAAACCTATATGACTGGACCATGTGGGAATTTAATTTGAAAGGACAGACACAGGAAGAGGCCACGCTCAGCATTAATTTCCAGGTCTGGTACCTGCAGTTATTCCACAGGCTAGTTAATAACATGTCGGGCAGGAAATCCAAAGTGTGGGATCATTTTGAGAAGGTGAAGGACGAACCCAAGGTGATATGTAAACTCATCTTCATTGGTCGACTACAAACATGACGTATCATCTGAAACATGGAAGTAGCTACATGCCCATTAGCCCACAGCGTCATTAACAGGCGGCTCGCTCAGTGTGTGACGTGCACTTGTAGATAAAATATAGGCCTATATTAATGAAGGTTCATTAGTACGGTTTTGTATTTCTCTGTAATGTAGCACAGTGTTAACAATGTTACTGATACTATTCTTTCTCACACCTTCAACTCAAAGCATTGTGTTAATAATTAAATTAATATCGTAAACATGCGG
Organism: Epinephelus moara; assembly: GCF_006386435.1. Taxonomy (NCBI): domain Eukaryota; kingdom Metazoa; phylum Chordata; class Actinopteri; order Perciformes; family Serranidae; genus Epinephelus; species Epinephelus moara. The sequence goes on from NC_065528.1 coordinate 17,732,500, forward strand.
GCGACTAGTCGACTAATGGTCCTAAATAACAACTAATGGTCAACTAGGGAAATTCTTAGTCGGGGGCAGCCCTAGATGGCTCTGTGCTGTATGTGTGTGTGTGCGCAGTCAGTTTCATTTTCATCACCTTTCACTGTAACTATAGCAGGGTGTTTTTCTTTAGTCTCTCCTCTATTGTAGTTTAAAAAACATCTTAAAATACGGTTTTGAAAATTTCCTTATGATTAGGCTTATGGGCTGCATACACTGGCGAAAACCCTGACTTGTCCATCAGGAGCAGGATTTAAGACATCACAACTAGTTTGGAAGTCAGGCATAACACAGTATAAAACTTACATAAGTGGCATGTGGGAATTTAAGGTCTCCAGTGGCCCTATACCAAATGATTTTCAGTGCAGTAGGAAACATTTTGTGTCCAGCAGTTATGTCTGCCAAACATGCCTGGAGGGGATCTTTAACTTTGGATTTTGCCCTTCCTGTATTTGACCAACAGGGCTATTCTAAAGAAAACTTTTGGAAAGCCTGTGTCAGATAGCACCCTGAACTCTCCAGCGATGGTGGAACTTCTTCACCACCTCCACCCACCACAAACTGAGAAGATGACATATAGTTCAGATGTTACTGCACAGTTTCTAGCTAATGACTTCCTCCAAATGAGGCTGTGTTTGGAACATAAAGTCCAGGCTTTAATGCAAAAAGTGGACTAAAACATACTTAATGTGGAGTGCTATTCATATCAAGATACTTGAGCTTTGGGCAAATTGGGCAAAAAATTAAAAGCCTTTTAAAATGTGTACTTGAAGGTTGACAAGCTTCAGAAATTTTAGTTACGACCACCTTAAAAACTCGACATTGTGCAGAAAGCAGGTGAAGGATAAATACCGCCGTTTTTTTTTTTTTTTTCTCTGCAAACGGCATTTAATATTAGTAGGCCAAGGACGACGGAGGCATTTACTCGCTAATGAAAAGTATTGTGGCTTTGTGTAAGCCCATCAAAGCAGCAAAATAAGTGACACAAATGGGACAACAATGAGAAAAGAGGTCAGAACCAGGATCTACTTGCAGATACTTAAGATACTTATCTTTTCCTTTTGATGCTTTACAAATTGTAGATGTTTGATGCACTCAATTTGTTTCTTTCAGGTTGAATTTTCACTGAGAAATCTCAGTGCTATTAGGCAGAGAAATATCCTTTTATGTACTGTCTGTTAGTGCCAGTGTTCGGGCTTCAGCTCTTGTCAAACAGAATACAGTAGTCAGTCTAAATCTTTGTTAAGCTGTCACCTGCCTGTGCATACAAACACAGAATTTGTAGAGACATCAGAAATCTGCCACCAGCCAAGTCTCTCTCTGTCATGGAAAATCAGCGTAGGAAAGTCTGTAAGTTAATTATATCTGACAACTGAAACAGAGAGGTAGCTCGTAGTGTGTCTGTGCTGAACATTAACTGCTAAGTAAGGTGAGGTAACTTTATTTCAGAATATAGGTAATTATATACAAGTAAAAAGCATCATCCTCGCTTGTACTCCAAATACAACCTGAGTTTAATACTACTACTACATACTTACTACTAATACATACAACTATGCAGGATTTTCCTAAAATACAAAGTTTAGACTCATACAGAAGTTATCCCTCTCAGTCATCACTTATGACTCACTACAAGTGTGTGGAGGTGTATTCCTCTGCAGAAACTCTGCCTGTATTTTCTAATTTTCTACTCATTTACTGTGTTCGGGATGTTTATGGACGTGTACCCCCACAGTGCTCAGGCGAGGTCAGAGTTTATAAAGAGACAAAGTACCGAAAAAAACACAAATACATTGAGAATAAAGGCCAGATGAGAGTAAATCTGGGGCTGGCTTTCACTTTCACATGCATATTTAAATACATTCATTCATTGATTTTCCATAACCACTTATCCTGTTGGGGGTCGTGGGGGGCTGGAGCCCATTGGGCGAGAGGCGGGGTACACCCTGGACAGGTCACCAGACTATCACAGGGCTGACACATAGAGACAGACAACCATTCACACTCACGTTCACACCTACAGACAATTTAGAGTCACCAATTAACCTGCATGTGTTTGGACTGTGGGAGGAAGCTGGAGTACACAGAGAAGGGCTATTTAAACCAGTAACCAACAATCCTGAGTCAATCCTGAGTAACCTAAGTCAACTGTTACCTGCTAATTGACCAACAGCCTAAATTAGCTGTTAAAAAAAAACAGCCTATTGTTGACTTGCTAACACTAACTTTGACTTACTAAGTACCTACTAATTCTAGGTTTTGAGTAGATACTCAATAAAAAAAAATGGTTAAATGACGTACACAAAATAACGCCATCATTTGTAGTCAGAATTCCTATTTTTTATGTGTACTGTAACAGAGGAGCTCCTCACTACTCAAGGTATCCTCATACAACGGTTAGCATGATTTCCTATGAGAATGCACACACAACAGTTTGTATGATATCTTAGGAATTAGCGCCCCATGACTGATATTATGTCCATAACCCAAAGTTAGGTAATTAATGTAAAGATACGGAGGTTAGGTTTAGGTAATTATAGTTAATGTGTTAAGGTTTATGAAAAAAAAACATGATGACGACATACCTTAAAATGACTCAAAGTTCCCTCAAAGTTTATCCAGTTGCCAACACCAGTCTCCTGGGAAAAGTCTCAAAGAAAGTTCTGTGTTTTGTGACCCATCCACTGCCCCAACCTACCTCTATCTGGACTGCTTGGGAGCATTTTCTTCTTTACTCCTGTCTCAGCACATTAGCCAAGTTATTGTAGCCTTCCAAAGTATGTGGGTTATGAATTACTGTCTCATCATTTCGTGGAATTTGTACAAATTTTGGTGCATTACTTTATCTAGGCAAACGTAACATGAGAACAGCCTGCACTACTCAGTATTCAGGGTGCTAAATATAGAAATAATATTGAAAATAACAATTCACTTCATATTTGTTTAGTTTTCTAATTTGAAATTGTTGGTAACATTTTGAATGAAGCTGCAATTAGCTGTTAGCATATTCCTACAGTATATCCTGTGACAGTGTGTGATTTGTTAAAAAAACACAGAGGGGGATTTATTCGTCATGTTATGATTGATTACCAGATGTCCATACTGTCTGTCCTCACAATCAACAGCTGTAAGGACTTTTTCTGCACAGAGTGTCTGTCTTTATCTCTTAACTCCACCAGTTGATGTCTAGTTGCTGCTTGGTGTGCGCAAGAGTACAATGCAGGCTCATGAACCCAGCGATGTGGCAAGATAGCAGCCAAATGCACCCCGCCCAGGGCATTGGGAACATGCCAAAAGCACTTTTGGTAATGTTGTGGCCAGGCTCCCCTAACCTGGTTACCCGGTGTTTAGAATCAGGCTGTTCTTGTGCAATGTTTGCAAATTTATCTATAAAAGTAGTGCACCAAAATTCATACATATCCCTCATAATGATATGAGATACATTTGTGCATAACTCACATATTTGGGAAGGCTGTGATCACATGATCAACGTGTAGTGGGGGGTAAAGAAGGAAGCAGTCTCACGCGGCCAAGTTAGGGGGAAGGTTGGGGTTGTGGATGGGTCACAAAACACAGGACTTTCCCCAGGAGAGTGGTGTTCAGAACCATGTGAACTTTGAGTCATTTGGTCCACGTTTCGTCCTCGTCATGTTTCTTTTCCTAAACTTAGCCACAGGAGCTTTATGTTGATTATGTAACTTTATGTTAAGGATATAACGTTATTTGAGGGGCACTAATTCGAAGGATGTCATATGAACCGTTGTGTGTGCATTTTCGTAGGATATCATCCAAACTGTTTCTATTAGGATACACTCTTAGGATGGAGTCCTGGTTGAAAGACTAATAGGAACAGACAGTCCTGAGGGAGTTAAAAGCCCCTTTTACACTGTCAGATTTTCGGTGAATGTTGGGCCGTTTTGCCGGCAAGCTGCGAGCGTTTAGACACACAGAGCCAAATTTTCTGCCTCGTAGGGTAGTCATATTGGCGGAACCCTTTTAGTTTAAACAGACCGAGGCGGTCTTCCGCAATGGGAGGGGCTGTTGAAGACTTGGGAGAGGAGCTGTTGATGACGCCGCACATGCGAGCCACTGGCGGTGGATAAACAGGAAACAGCTGATAGCAGGAGTTAGCCAGCGGGAAACACAAACCTGACGGACACTGTAAAGACGGGCAACTGGGGAGAGAAGGAATTGCGCACCCTCCTTGCCGTTGCAAACGAAGAGGCCATTAACCGTCAAATGACGGGGACGGTGAAGGACGGGCCAACTTATGAGAGAATCAGCCGCGGCTTCCCTCCCACGTCACTGTTTACATCACACGCTGAGCTACACGTTTTGTTACTTGCTCACGCCCCCTATTGCCTAGGGGTGTAACGGTACACAAAAATCTCGGTTCGGTACGTACCTCGGTACACAAGTCACGGTACGTTTTTTGTCGGTACAGTAAAAGTTGTAAAATAGACAACTATTAAATATCTTTTACTTATTGGTAACCTTATTAAAACATACCACCACAGCAGTTAACTCTTTTTACACAATTTTTGAATGAAACAAATATATATAAAATCCTGCTTTTTCACAGTTTGAATGAAAATAGAAATATAAAAGTGAAAAATAAAATCCTGCTGTTTTTTTAACACATTTTTTGAATGAAAAATATAAATATACATTTCTATATTAACAGTTTTACTCAATTAAAATAAAAAGTATAGTGCAGCTGGTCAGCTTTAAAGCCTGCTCAGATTCAGTTTTACTAGGAACTTACTTAGCTTTCCCACTTCGTTACTAGTGCAGTAAACAAAACATGCTTCAATATCTAAAGTGCAGCTTAAACAATTTTACTCAACTCCAATGGCGTTGGTTATTTCTTTAGCGCGATGGTCAGGGAAACGCTCTTTCTTTTTAAACGACGACGATATCGTAGTTTGCACCAGATTGCTTTTTCTAGTCGTGCCGGTTAACGTTCAAACTCGGGTGGTGTCGCTTTAGATGCGTTAGCATGTTAGACGTGTTTCCAAGTACATACCCGACCGCTGTTCTGCAGTGTCGGCACACTGCTTTTGTCTTGTCCACTTGTTTATTTCCATCTTCGTATTTTACCCTGAAACCAAAGTGTTCCCAAACGGAGGACTTAAGGTTTGCGGGTGGGTCTTCAGGTTCGTCAGGCTCACTTGCCATGTTGTCAAAATGCGAGAATGCGCTGCACAAAGTGAAAGCGGAGATTTACGGTCGGACTCGGTCCGTCACTCAATTATGTCCGTCGGGGAACTAGATATTTTAAATGGTTCGGCTCGCAAAAACGGAATTAAAATAAAACAAAATAAAATAAAATAATATCCTGCGCCCAATAATTCGGTACAGGGTCGTGCCGAAACCGAAAGTCGTGTACCGAACGGTTTGACACAAATACATGTACGGTTACGGCCCTACTATTGCCCAAAAAAAGGCGCATTCTGTATAAACAAAAGTAGGTAGGCGGCATTTTGCCGCACTCCCTGATTTTGTTTTTATACTGCCAATGCTGAAAAAAGACTGATTGGGCTTTCCTGCACATTTGCACAATTCCTGTTTAAAAAGGGCTAAAGTGGAGCAAGAACTTTAAAGTTTTTCACAATTTTTAGCAAAGCTGTGTGAACTGTTTTCAATGTATCACTCTCTGTTTTTGTGAAGAAAAAATGTGTACCATAATTTATCAAAATATGTGTTTCGTGTGTGCATAAACATGCAATGACCCGTGGTTACTATACAACAATCCGATACTGGTTGCACAAAATGCACCCAGCGGATCTGCCGTGCGTAATTGTGGCTTGACAATGTGCTGACTCCAGTTAGAGACAGGAACAGATGCTGTATTTAGCCTACATGTTGAAAAGAACTACTATGGATAACTACCATAAACAGTCCAACTTCGTCTCCTCAGAACATGATGTCAACAAATATTCTGTATCATCCCCAGTGTGAAGCCACTTGAAACTCTGATCCTTAATGTCTTTCTAAAATAGCTAGTATTGCTTATCAACTTGCACAATGTACTGGCAGGAATTTATGATGCATTAATCTATTTCTGGGATTAAAAAGAATGAACACAAAGACGGGATATCAAAAGCAGAGAGCGGTAACAGCCCCCATCTCCCCTGGCAATTCACATGTAGCCCTGTAAGCACAAAAAGATAGAGTTCATCCATTTCCTTTGCACTTAATGCTAAAATAAACTGCTGTAGCGTGCTTTATATTTAAGTGTAGAATGACCCAAGTTGATAGACATGTTAGTCATCATGCTAATCAGCTGTTAAGAGGAGAAAGCCCCAATATGGCCGCCAGGAGCCGAAGAAGGGAACATAACAGAAGGGAACATAACCTGAAACTTTTTTGATGTATTGCTCCGTCTCACTGTCAGTGAAGGAGAAAAAAAAAAATATTGGGCTATGTGTCAAGCTCGGGGGTTGTTCAGTGTGTCTCTAGGCAACAGTAAACCATATGTTATTATTTCTCCATCGATAGCAATAAAGTGAAAGTAGACTCTGGGCAGTGCTGCACTTTGGCCTGTCAAAACTTTTCCATTCATTTTGTTTCTTTCTGGCAGTTAAAAAAAACTTCAGTGAAAACTGGACCTGGTTAATAATGTTTATTTAGTTTTTATTGTTAAGTGTACTCTAATGGAAAACACTGCTAAAGAAAGTAAATGCATTATAAGAATAAAATCACAGGTAAGGAAATTGTAATTTATAACTGGAGGGGTGTGTTGAGGTGGTTAAAGTGCAGGGGCATTACTGCTACACCAGAAATAAGGTTGGCAACATTACTGCTGTATAAAAATGCATCTTTTGATTTAATTGCGCTGGGAATTTGCTGTGCTTGTTACAGTGAGGTGTTTTCATCTTCGTGAGTGTAGGAGTCTTTTAGAAGCCAGTCAATGTGTCCGCTCACCAAGGTCAAGCCTCAAGTGGAGTCTTTTTAAAGCAGGCTCATTGGTCTGCCGCCATTCAATTTTGTGTTTTTTTTCTTACGGAGAGGAAGGGAGTGGGAGGGCAGGACGAAACGACTGAAACGATCAGAGTTTGTGGTCAGAGATGGGGATTTCTTGCTTCATTCAGTTTTAAACAAATTCACTTTGTACTCTTGAAAGGAAATCCGATGATCTACACCACCGGCTTATCCGCCGCACAACAGAGCCAACTCATAACAAAGGGATAAAAGTCCAATCTCTGGATAAATTTGAGCACACAAATCCAGGAGAACTACCGAGGTGGCACCAGTGAAAAGAATATGCATTATTCCTCACTAAAGGTGTTCATTTGCATTTGAAAGTGTCCTCAAGTGCAGCGCAATGTACTCTCGACAGGAAAGCGCTTCGTCTCTGCTGGCAAATGGAGGAGATATAAAGCGCTGCAGACAATCAGAAGATAATTACACATTTCATTTAGGCTTCGGTTTATTAGTATTTGTTTTTCATCTGCTATCCTCCAAGCTACAATGTGTAGTTCATGTTTCATGCTTATGGCAACCATCTGCATACATTATGTGTTTCACTTCGGGGCATATTCTGTGACTAAATGTATACATTATACATGAAATATTTTCACACTAAAATCAACAATTAAAACTTCCAGCCACTGCAGACTGTTTCTTTAGTTTGTTTCCTTCCAAAACACCCATTTGAATCTTTGTTAAAACCTGCAATATAACGTCCCCAGTGGCAATAAAAGCTCCACTATTTAAACGTATAGAATGAGCAAATAAAACCTGTAATAATAGTAAACCAAAGAAATTATTACCAAGAGAGTTAACTTTATTGTTCTGGCCTGATGGGAGGGAATATTCAGAGCTGATCACACATAAAGGCAAAGTTAAACTTTATGGGAAATAAGTCCATATGTTTTCTTTTTGATAGCGAGATAAGCACATCTATATCAATCCCATGTCTTTGAATTAAAGAGGCAACAGATAGGATTAGGTTTTTTTTTTTATCTTGGCGCCACCTAGCGTCAGTGGTGTCGCACTGTCGCAACGACCAAATTGACCGTGGAGATCAGAGATGATCAATAAAATGTAGGCTGTAAAGCCACCGGTATACCCTTATGTATGTGTAGAATCAGAAGGTGTGTGGACACTCTACTAAACTAAAAAAGCACTCGGAGAGCGCAGACCTCCACCAAGCAGCTTGAATTTCCCGCCATTTTATTATTTTATCCACTTTGCTTCAACCGATCACCACCAAAATTATCATCTGTTCCTTGTCCCATTATCAACCTTTCCTTTCATCAAAATCCATTCAGAACTTCTTGAGTTATTTTGCAGACAAACAAACAGACAAACAGACCAACGCCGGCGAAAACATAACCTCCTTTGCTGGACTGCCAAAACAAACATTAAACAAACTCCAGCTTATTCAGAATGCAGCTGCTAGGGTACTAACAAAAATCAAAAGGTCTGACCATATTACCCCGATTTTATCATCATTACACTGGCTCCCAGTAAAACAAAGAATTGATTTTAAAGTTCTTCTTGTTGTTTATAAATGTTTTAATCGGTTAGCTCCCTCCTACATTTCTGACATGCTCACTGAGTACGTACCAGAGAGATCCCTTAGATCATCAAACAAAGGTCTCCTCACAATACCCAGAATCAACTCCAATTCAGGTTTTGGTGCCTTCAGTCATTATGGTCCCACTCTCTGGAATTTGTTGCCAATTGAACTACGGTTTGCTACTTCAGTGTCTTCTTTTAAAAGCAAACTTAAATCATATCTATTCTCA
>NC_065528.1:17741649-17778109 GCF_006386435.1 Epinephelus moara
TGTTACTTACTGATCCATTAGAAAGAAAGCTAGCTGGACATCAGTTCTGAAGCCTCTTTGGTCACGGAGCTCCCTCCATCTCTTGAACGCCTGACTGAGGTTTACTCTTGTTTTTCCTCTTCTTTTATCACTCTCCTTTTTGCTCTTCTTTGCCTCCTCAGACAGAGGAGCTTGTTTTCTTTCGCTAGGTCGTTTTTCACTTGTTTCCAAACTTTGTCTGTCTGCTATTGTGCTCGTGACTCAACTATCTCATGCCCAACTCCTCATAAGGACCAGCTCCAGTCTCTGATTGGCTGACCGACCAGTTTTGCAATACATGACGCGTTTCCTGCCGTAAAGCAGATTTTTTCCGCGAAATTTCGGCACCGGTGGCAGAAGCTTATTGCAAAGATTGCAAAGCCACTAAGTAAGCTATGTAAACGCTGATAGTCTGATTTTACTGTGGCCACTACCCTGTGCAACCCACATTATTTTCTTAATGATATATTTAGGAAAATATGCTATCTGTTGCCTCTTTAAGTACAGAGCTGAGGTCAGATGCATAAACTATGTGTATGCACAAAAAACATGCATACACCTTTCCTGACACATAAACTTTCAGAATGTGCGCACCTTACACATTCTTCAGACCATGCGTACACACAGTTTTAGCTGAGATAGATGAAATGATAAGGAGACTAAAAATAAGTTGACAGATGGATAACATTGTTTTTAGGTTGTTTGCCAGCTCCACTGATTGTGTTATTATTTTTGTAGGCTGCACAGCGTTCTGTAACATGTCGACATAAGGCACATTTATAAAGTTAATTTTAAATTATTTAGGAGTGATTAATTCAGTCACTTTTTATGTTATATCTCCCTGTTAGTGATTATTTTAATTTCATACAGTGAAGCTTTTTGTAAAGTCAGTTTTAACATGAGTGCTATGAATGAGTCACTTATCATCCTTCTGACAATTACTAACAATGGTGATTGAGATTCTACTGCGAAGATGGTTTGCAGAAATGTGATAGATGGATCACATCACATCACATCATTCTCACAATCACATATACATTCATACCTATATTTTAAGATGATTAATTAGTGGAACCACGTCTGTAGGAAATGACAGATGTTCTGACACCGTTGGAGAACCTTGCTGATGCGACACAGTCAGTTAAGTTGTGCTACCATATTTCTCACTGACAGGTTTAACAAGCGGTGGAGGGGCACAAGTATCAACATGGAAAAGGATGTTTAAGGGTTTTTCTACATCCGTTTACAGTGAATTGTGGGTTTGGTAATGAGGTTCGTGCACGGGTCGGGAGAGAGTAACTGCCTTAAGCGAGGGAATTCAAGTATCTCGGGGTCTTGTTCAGGAGTGAGGGTAGAATGGAGCGTGAGATGGATTGGCGGTTTGGTGCGGCATCTGTGGTGATGCAGGTGCTGCACCGGACTGTCGTGGTGAAGAGGGAGCTGAGCTGGAAGGCAAAGCTTTCAATTTACTGGTCTGTCTACGTCCCAACTGGTCATGAGCTCTGGGTAGTGACGGAGAGTATGAGATCGTGGATACAAGCAGCCGAGATGAGTTTCCTCCGTGGGTTGGCTGGGCTCATCCTTAGAGATAGGGTAAGGAGCTCGGACATCTAGAGGGAGCTCGGAGTAGAGCCGCTGCTCCTGATCGGGGTCAGATGAGGTGGTTCGGGCATCTGATCAGGATGCCTCCTGGGTGCCTCTTGTTCGAGGTGTTCTGGGCACGTCCCACTGGTAGGAGGCCCCGGGGCAGACCCAGAACATGCTGGAGGGATTAAATATCGTATCTGACCTGGGAACGCCTTGGGGTCCCCCAGGAGGAGCTGGAAAGTATTGCTGGGAAGAGGGATGTCCAGGATGCTTTGCTTGGCCTACTGTCGTTAAGACTCGGCCCCGGATAAGCGGGTGAAAATGGACGGATGGATCAGGCGTACGCACGGCTTAATATATCTGACTAAAAAAGGTGTATACAGAATTGTATCTTGTTTAATCCATACTTGAGTGTGATTTCAGGGGCAGCTATGTGTTGGAGCTATGCATCAAAGCATTTAGCTGATGTGTATGTGGATTAAATTAATTTCCCAATTTAACTAAGTGGTATTAATTGATTTAATTAGATATTGTTTTTACAACACTGACATACTATCTCTGTGTGAAGTCGTTATGCAGATCATATTAGCAAATAATTACCTAATTACCTAATTACACATCCAGCAGACAAAGAGCAATATTAGTATTCATTTTGTGTCGTGTTCAGGGGCAGAATGAGGGGTGGCTTCTGAGGCTCAGACCCCAAATATTTCTCATAAGCCCCGAAAGCTATTCCCCAAAGGAATCTAATGTAACTGAGTCAATGTTCTTGTGTTGCCTACTATTCAATTCAGAGTATTAAAGATCACATTTACTTGGCATTGTTGGAGATCCTTGATTTGCAGTTAGAGCAGCCCAGATTATTGTGGCCTGGATTCAAATGTAGCAGATTTGTCAGCTAAATATTCATTCTGTGAACTCTATTCCAGCACAGTAACAAAAATAGGTTTCAAAATTAGTAATGCTGATGCAAGCCAAATCCTCAATGTTATGTAACTGAAAAATACAACCTGATTCCAAAAAAGTTAGGACGCTGTGTAAACTGTAAATAAAAACAAAATGCAATAATTTGTAAATCCTTTTTGACATATATATTTAACTGAATACCGCACAAAGACAATATATTAAATGTTCAAACTGCTAAATATACACTCATTTCGAATTTGATGTCTGCAACACATTCTGAAAAAGTTGCAGACAGACAGTTGCATGTTTACCACTGTGTAACATCACCTTTTCTCTTAATAGAGTCAGTTAGTGACACTCAATTGTTTGAAGTTTTGAAAGTGAAATTTCTTTGTCAAGATTTACAAGCAGACCCCAAAAATCTTCCAGATGTAAACACTGTGACTTATTAGTTTCTTTGTACAGGAAGTGCCTTGAAGCTGGCATTGCAAACAAAAGTTTCTCAAAGTATTAAATAAATTTCAGTTAGCGTCTTCAGCACTTTTTCCACTGTGTTGTTCCACGTTTTTGCACATCATTTTTATGGATTGAAATGTTATGATTTCTTTATCTGTGTAGCTTTATTGAGCTGATACCAAAGTCTGGTCTAAATTTCATGTGAGTCGCTGCACTGGAAATATGTTTGATGAAAAAGATGTTGACGGGTTGAAAACGTACTGCCACCACTTTATGTCAAAAAGTATTTGCAAATCACTGCATTCTGCTTTTATGTGCGTGTCACAAAACTTCTCAACTTTTTTGGAGTCGGAGTTGGAGGAACATCAGACTGTTTTGCCTAATTTTAGGTGGCAGGAGTGAAAATTAGTCTCCCTCAACATTTGCTGTGTTATGTTTTCAGAATCATGAAGACAGTTGGAAGACAAGCAGATAGAGAAGAAGAAGTAGGCTCTACAGGATCATTTTTTTCCCTTGGCAACTGTTATCTTTTTCTCAAATAATGATAAATGATAAATGAACTCAAAAGGCTTGAAAAATAGGGCATATAGCTGCCGTATATGGGATAGAAAATCTCAGGTTCCACCTAGGTTTGGGCTGAGCTTGAATGTTTATAACACTGGTTCCACCCCTAGTTGTGTTTAAGGCCAACATATGTTAGTCCAATTCACTCTACTTTGAGCTTTGGTCTGGACCTTACAAACTTCTGAAAAATACTGTGTCTGGTTCTTCAGCTGCTACATGCTTCACTTTGCTCACCAGCAAGTTGTTAACTTTGTCTGCTATTTGTTACTGAGCAGGTAGTGTAAAGTGGATTTTCTTTTTTCACTTAAAACAGCAGCCTGCTGCGTCTCAAAATGCCAAAAGACCAAAACAGTGAGCTTAAAGATGCTAAAATGCTTCGTAGAGCTGAGAGAAATGAGCAGGAGATAATACTCTGTGGGACTATCATTACGAGTGACCCTTTGCTCATTATACATGGTCATTTAATATTGAGCATAACGTTAGTTCAGGCAGGACACAATGTCAAGCTCAGCTCACATCCCAGCTACATCAGCTGATCTCAAACAGCCCAATCAACTGATGGAGCAGCTGATTGATGGAAGGGAGTCAGCTGATAGATCACATGATTCCTTTCTATGCAACCAATTGGTGAATCACATTCAGGGTGCCCTATTTAAACTGCTCTGGCCTACCTTCTGTTGCTGCTTCCTCTGCAAGCTGCTTTGCAACCTGCCTCCACCCCAGCTCCTCCTTTTCATGCTGTGTCTGACTTATCAATTTCGTTTCTGTTTGTCATTGATGCTGCTCTGTTATGTTCCTGGTGGGTCTTTGCTGCTGCTCTCCCTGCCTTAGGCTTTCCATGTAGGCGCATGGAAGGGCAGGGAGGTGCCTTAGGCTTTCCATGTAGGCGCATGGAAGGGCAGGGAGGTTTGCGCTCTTTGCCTCAGGCTTTCCTCATTTGCACATGGAAGGGCAGAGAGGTTTGCTGTCTCTTCTTCAGGCTTAGGTTTGCTCTCTCTCTGCCTCAGGCTTTCCTCATTTGCACATGGAAGGGCAGAGAGGTGTGCTTTCCACGCAGGCACATGGAAGAGGCTTTCTGTATAGGCCCGAGGAAAGACAGAGAGGCCCCAGAACAGAGCCATACTGCCAAATATAATACTGCAAATGTCAAATGTTTAGTCAAATCTTTAATTGAAGTGTTTCTGACTGAACTATTGTAATATAAAGATATTAATTGGTGAGGAGAACAGGATTATAGTTTCCATATGTGGTCCACGTTAGTTTCTTTTAACAACTGTAAGGCTCCCAAACCATAGGCATTGAAGTGGCAGGAAACTGTCATGTCGTGAATTATTTTTCTAATATGAATGACACAGTTGTAACAGTTCAGGAAAAATGTCTTCCTGCGCAGCAGAGAAACTACCAGACCTCGATAGACTGGATACAGGCTGAATCACCTTGCTCTGTTGAGAGCAGCTAAACACACATTTACTGTATAAGAAAATATAGTGACACCTTAAACAGCAGGTAGTTTGGATTCATGCAGCAGTTATTGTTGTGTTTTTCCAAAGTTACTAAAGACCTCCAATTCAAGGTCAAGATGTAAAATGGCCTCAAACTGTAACAAATCTCCAGCGACTCGCTCTGCCAAGCACACCGCTGCACCAATGACAACACAGCACATTCAGGGACAATGAGATGTCATTTATAGAATTGCACCCTTAGACAGCACCCAACAAATGATTCTGTAGTGCTCTGCCCTGCACTCTGTCACCAATGACCCTTTTTTCTCTCTCTCAAACACACACACACACACACACACACACACACACAACTGCAAATTGCACAGGAACATCGACTGGCCACCATTTTAGCCCGGCCTCCAATTCTTCGGCTAACCAGCGGCTATAACTCTGTCACCATGAAGGTGAACATTAGCACCCACTGCTCTAATACAAGTACCTAAGTGTTCAATTTGAGGTCCATTTGAGCAAATATATATAAACCTCACCATTTCATCGATATCAAACTCAACATTCAAGTGAGTCTCCTTCCACATGTCTCTCCAGCTACCTTTGAATTCCCCATTATCATGAAGCTGTCCTCTGTGAAGGTTTTTACATCATGTTTGTGATGGAAAAAATCCACCATGAAACTATAAAAGATCAGCTGGGTCCATTTACTTGTTCTGTGGCTAAATGACATGGTGGTCACATATTTCCAGCATGCAGCAATGAGCACTCTGGGAAATATAGAATATCACTAATCAAAGTAGATCAGGCAGGTTGTAAAAAGCAGGGTTACAGTAATGAGAAAAAAAGTTATTCTTGGAGGCATCAATACTTACACCCAGTCTTACAACCCGCGCAAAGGGGCGTGCAGTGCAGTGCAACCATTACTGCTAGTACCAGAATGACACGGTTGTCATTTTCAGGCAGTGCCCATGTATGTAAGCAGCAAATGTACTTGCACCAATCTGTGCGCTCATGAGCGTGGAGTTCTTAAAATGAGATGTACTCAGGCGCATATTGTTATTTCAAGTTAGCAGAAAGTGATTGCTAAATTGACCGGTAAAACCTGGTCTAAAGTTGGAATGGCGCAGTATTTTCCTGCTATTTAAAGAGTAAATTATTCAGATAGTATGGCGGGATCACATCGCACTTACACTTTGTTTGTTACACACAGATGCAACCCATCCACAGTTGGGTGAAAACATGCATTGTTATGAGCATAATATTAATTACATTCTATAAAGTGTGAACCTAGCAGAGAGCAGAGCAGAGCTGCTGTCTGACTCCCCTTTAAGAGAGATGCTGCGCACCTTTATGGATCAAGAGCAGTGTAACTTCACTGATTATTTCAGAGGCTAAAAGTTTAGTTAATTGAAGAACTAAACACAGCCCCTTTGCTTATTGCACCTTGTTTTGCACCCAGATGCTTTTTAACTAGCAAAGGTGACATGTCCTAAATGCACAAACAATGCACTTTCGACCTTGCACTATAGACCATTTAAATGGCCTTCTGCCTTGATGGAGAGTCAATTGTAGAGAAAGACAGCATTTTATCCACCACATATACAGCCACAGGCTACATTAGTTCCTTGTAGCTGCAGTTGTCTGGATGTAAATCCAGATTTAGTTGTTTAGACAGTGTAGGGCTACAGCCATCGTCCACGGCGAGCAGGGCTCATCTTTGGTGGGGTGTATTTCACCGAGCTTCACATTAATGTGCTGTTGTAGTAGGTGTTTTAGGAAGTTTGAGGCTGTGTTTTTCAGAGTGGAAAAGAGTCTTAGTACCACCTCCTGCGTACAATTTACATTTCACAACTATGTTCTTGTCATCTTTCCTCCTGAAAAATCTAAATAAAGTGAGCATTTCCATCTTCCATGCTAGCTTGCTGCTTTGCGATGCGTGTGTGCAGCAATTACAAAAAGTGATTAAGTGATTTTTGGATTTCAAATCTGTAGGGGGTTGACAACAAAAGTAATGTTGTGACGAGTTATTTGTTTTCAGGGTAACTATAATAATATTACTGAAACTGTATCAGTAATGTGTTACACTACACATTACCGAGAAAAGTAATAATAATCCTGTAACGTTCTTGCCCAAGACTGGGACATACATACATATGTATAGATAACCCAAAAACATAATACCCCTGGCCATGGCTGTGGCTGGTGCAGAGGCCTAAAAACATTCACAACTACATTTCATGCTTCAGATACCCGAGCAAGTCCAGCAAAAAATCTGTGTATGTCTGTCTTAACCTGGTATTTTCTCAAATCATTTAAATCAATCTAATGTCCCCCTTTTGCGGGTCCTCATAAGATTTTTTATGATATGTAAACAACTACTGTATTTGAGATGATTAAGTGGTTTACTCATATGACCTATTGTTCAAAAGCAATGCCCCTTGCAGTTCGATCGTTGCAGACCATTTCAAAATACAACCACCACAGCGGGTTCAATAAACTCTTCTGTCAGACAAAAAACAAACAGTTATAACTCATTTTTGAGGAGCTATGATAATTCACAGATCGATATGTCAACAAAAACCCTGCTCATGCAACCAAAGGTCCAGACGATCTTTATCCAGCGCACTATTTTTATTCCTAACATATTATTACATCTATAATCCTCCATGAACTGCTGCTGCATTATTTCAAACGTTCATATTTCTCCACATACTGTCCACAATATCCCCAGAAGGCATGTAGATATTGCTGATAGCTTGGTGTCAAAATAGTGGCTAAACGCTGACCTTTTAATTGACACTTCACCTGAGCCAATTGGAGCATCCACACCGACAGTCTCAGATTCAATAGGTAACAAGGGTCTGTGTTGAAGGGAGTGCCCCCCTAACCCTACTGGAGTCTCAGAGCCAATCAATAGCCAGCAATTGGCCCGATGGCTAATGGGTCTTGTAGTCAATGACCCTCCTCACCTTTAGAGGACTTTTTAGGTCATTTCACTTTCTGTAATCTTGTTAACTTCTTTGAATTCTGACTATGTGAGGGTTCATGCTATGGTCCCATTGTGTTTTCCAGCTAAAAAGTCCTAGTTATGCAGCATCATTTTTCATAAAAACATTCAGGCGAAGATTAGAAAAACTCTTATATTTCAGTGTGTTAAAACTTATATAACTTAATGACAGAGGCACTTAAAGTGATTCTAACAATCTTTGAAGTGTTACCTTTCAGTTAAGACCATGCATGTACATGTACTTAAAATGTAACCGGAGCATCTTTCAATTTACTTTAGATATGCCTTGGATAGGTGTTTTAGGTGAATCCAGGTGGATTTTACAGGATTAAAAAAGACAACAAGATCAATTGTTTGCATGGTGTCTTTGTATGTGCATATAGTCAGTAGAAAAAGTTGTTTACCTTGTGTTTCTGTTGTCATTGCCCACATTTCTTGGTGATAGACATCTTATTTTTAATTTTAGACATGCAAGTCCTGTCTGTGCTATTTTGACACATCGCTCGATTCTAATTCCTGTGTGCCGCTGTGAAAATCTGGACAAAAGGTCATGTTCGCCTTGCCAAAATAAACTTAATTACACAAATAATCTGAGAACCCCAACGAGGTTTATCCAATCTATACGTCAATGAGGCAGGCAGATAAGAGGTGGTAAATAAGGTGTAAACGCAGCTTGTAACATTGTACGCTCACGCCATACGATACCATGCCTCTTCCAGTAATTACCGTACCGCTCCTGCATCCCATTTGAAATCTGATCGTTGTCTGTCAATGATAACACACTGTGCCAGATGGTGTATGCAGTGTGGCCTCAGCTCCACCACACTTCATTAGGGAGAGGGATACAGAGGAAAGGGTACTGTGGAGGGGTGGATTAGCCACTGCGGCTTGCTCACTCTCTCTTCCGCTCTGCCATAGAGCCGAGAGAGGCTTATTGAAGCCTGTTGGGGCAGCAGAGGGTCTTCACCTTCTGTTCATGTTCCCGGTGTAAGAGCCTTGTGTTGGAGGAGAGAGGGGAGGAGGTGCAGGGGGGAAGAAAGAGAGGATTTGGAGACAATGATCTAGGGCACATTCACAGCTGTAGTTTGTTTTTGAAAAGCAAGAGGAAGGATAAAGGCCCGCATCTCTTCTCGATAAAGGCAAATACGCATTCAGACGAGCTGAGCGATTGCGGAGTTAAACTGTGAGCAACACCCTCTTCCTGTTCTAGTTAACATAGTTCTTGTATGATTCTGTTCTGAAGGTAAGAACATTATAGGTTGAAACTACAGCTGTAATAAATGACCTACTCACGGTGACTCGTTTTTCTTTTTCCCAGGATGAGTGAGCGATACACGCCGATCGGATGTAAAGGGGCTCTACTTGTAATGGTGCTTGTGATCAGTGTCTGGGAGATGACCGTACCAACAGAAGGAGCTACAGGTGAGCACATTAACCTCCTCTACTCCACACCTCCCTACCGTACACCCATTTCTGTCTGTTTTGGGGGGGGCAGGGGATCTTTAGTGGGAGCTAGCACATCATCAATATTCGTCACATCATCTGAAAGCTGAAAATTTATTTTAGATGCTGCTCAGCACAGTGTGCCAAGTTTTCTTATCATAACTCTGTAATAAACAGTGTGTTTTGTTTAGGCGCCTATCAAAACTCTAAAAGTTCAGAGTGTATCGGGGATTAGAACATTAATGCTCAATTATATCTCATGAGTTGTGTGTTGCTACTAAATTTAAGGATTTTGAAACATTTTTAAACACTTGAGAGTTGATAAAAATGGTAAAAAATTACTCTTAAATACCACATTAAAAAACTATCTTCCATTTTGCTATGAGTCCATAACCAGTCCCAAGAAGAACCTTCCTTCTCACCATTTATTCTACAGAGCATACACTGATCAGATGCTATTTCCATCGTTGCATTAACCCATTTAAAAACTGCATTTTTTGGTGATTGGATGGCGAGCACTTCTGTTGTGGAAACTGCTGAGAAACCCCCTTAAGCTGCTTTTACACCGCTGTGCGCTAACTGCCCTGACAACCACCTACCTGCAAGAGCGTTCAACCAGAAAGCGAAGCATTTTCAAAAGCGGCCGCTGCTGCCGCTGTCCACGGCTGTGATGACAGGCAGGTGCTTTGATGAACACTGGCAGAAGTGCAGGCTAGCTTGTCGCTGCATTCTGTAGCAAGACAATGGGAATCTCTGAAAGTACCAGAGAAATCCAGGCATCAACCGCCAAAAGTTCAACATGGTGAACTCTGTGCAGCACAGCAGAATCTGTGCATGTTCATGTAGACAGCAACCACTTCATACCCCTACCGCCATGTTTGAAACCACTTCCCCTCACTGAAATGAGTAAAGGTGGCGAGTTAAGCAGGATTTATACTTGTGCGTCAGCTCTATGCAGACCCTACACCCTAGCCTACACATGTGGTCTACGCTGTCGTGAGCATTTATACTTATGGTGTGCCTGTGTCACTCTGCAGTTTCACCTCCAAAACACCCGTCAGTGGCAGGGTTTCTGTGAAGTGCTGTAAAGTTTAGTTGATTCAAAACACACTTTAAAGATGGCTTAGTGGAGACAATTTCAAACACAAGTACACAACTCATCTTCAATATAACTCCCCACAAATATAACATGCTGACGTTATTAGCACAAGCCTATGGCAATTTACATTGTATAAATTAGCCTAGTGGCTAGCAGACTTTTCCTCTACTTACATGAAGCCAGGGACAACAGCAACATTTAACAAAGGTAATGTTATAAAATTCAGCTCCATTACAGCTCACAAGGTTCACTGACAATATACTAAACACGTTTTCCAAACAAATATAACATGCTAACATTATTAGCACAAGTCTATGGCATTTTACACTGTATGAACTAGCCTAGCGACAAGCAAAGATTTGCTATACTCATATGAAGCCAGGATAAATCCCACACAAGACTTAAAATGATATTTTTGTGGAGGCTTTATTGTCTACACAATTTATTGTTTCTTATCTGTGAGATTAAAGTAAATAAAAGGTTAATTTGGTATCAGCTTACAAAAACAGACAGGAGGTCTGCGTCACAGTGACGTGTTGTTACATTGGTGCACATCAGGCTACAGCTTGGGGTACTGCGTAGGTTCTACATTGACGCAGAGCCTATGCTGTAGGTACAGTGTCAATTTTACGCAGACGGTTAAGTCCCACTTTACTGTGAGGTGGTGTGAAAGCCCCATAATTATCAATACACAAAGGGATAAAGCCATACATCCTCTGAATGCTTCAGGTCTCTAGTTTGTAGCTATAAAGTTTCATGGGGCTGTGATTATCCTTGAGGTGACAATAGGTCATTTTATACAGTGAGGTCAAATAAAAAAAAGGTCTCCTTACAATGAAATGGCTACTGTGGGAACTAACATCATCACACATGAATAAAATTGGGTTCATTGAATCCACAAGAGTCTCAGTTTTCCAGTCATACCCAATTTATGCAAATCAAATACTGTTTCGGGACCCCAGTGTGCAGAAATATTCAAATACAATGGGTGAAAATAATACATTTCAGGGCTTGACGCTAACTTTTTTCCCAAGGAGCAAATGTGCTCCTAAGTTGAAAAAGTAAGGAGCGCACAAAGAACTTTAGGGGCACAATGTAAATTGATCAAATAATGTGTTTTCCGTAATAAACATGATGCAAATAGACACTTACAAGCAAAATTATTTAATGAATTTGTATACAAAATGTACAGAAAGGTAAAATCATCAAGTTTTGAAAAAGTATTGCAATTTAATTTTGTCTTTAATGTTATTGTCTTATATATATTATCTTTGCAATATGATTATCTTAGATGTTATTACTATCCTAAAACATTCTCCAGGTCCTCTGAAACTCTGCAGGACTTATTTCCACCCTGCCCAGCAGCGGTACCATGGCGAACGGTCCCTAACTGCGGGGAGAACGGAGCAGGCTTCCCCGGAGGTCCGCCGCTTTTCTCCGCCACACTTTGACTTATTCTCACCCAGCCGACAGCCTGGCCGTGGAGAATGGTCCCTAACTGCATCAATAAGTGATTAACATAGGGGGGGGGTCAAAATAAAATAAATAAATAAAATAAAAGTCAACCAGCCACCCTCCTCCCCTGACAGTCCCTTCATAAGTAAAGAACAGTCCCTAAAGTGCGGTGAGGTTTGTGGACCGTTACCTGCCACAAAGAGAGAAGTGAACGGCTCGTTTCCCCTCTGACACGCCACATACCTGTGTGCCGCCACGGCTCGGTTGTCCAGGTACTACTGGGCAGTCATGACACCAACGAAAGAGGAAATTACTGGACCTGGAGTCGGACTTCTCTGTCACCGGCAAGCCGTTATCTTGCGCACTATGATCCTCCGCCGTATTCCTGTCTGTGACCCCCGTTCAACCCACANAAGGCGGCTGGAGTTCCTCCAATATTTGCGGTTAGATTATCATATTTTTTTATTGACAAAAATATAGGCTGCTTTGGCTGATTTTTTATGCGCACATGTGCCCCTAAATATTTTTTACAGTTTGCACACACCTATTTTTAGTCGCAAATGCGAGTGAAATGCTCGCACTGTTGAGCCCTGCATTTACACAACCTGCAAAAAGCTGCAGGTTGTTGCCCCAAACTGTAAGGGACTAGTATAAAGTGTGCATGTCTGGAAAGGAGACAGTCATGGGTACCCATAGAATCCATTTTCATTCAGATACCTTGAGATGAGAGGTTGAGGGACCCCTGTGAAAATGGCCATGCCAGTTTTTCCTCGCCAAAATTCTGCCTAAATTTGGAGCTTTATTTAACCCCTTCCCGACAAGCTAGCATGATACGTTTGGTACCAATGGGTTCCTTAGGGTTTCACCAGTAACTCTTTTTAACTCAGCCTGCTACAGCCTCTAAAAGACAGTAATGTCAGCCAAGGACGCCGACATCCTAGTTGAGTGGAAGTGGTTAAAACTGAATCTACACTTTCTCTTTTATCTTACTCTTTCGTGCCGACTGCATTGCTCTAACTTCTGAAGTATTGGACTTTCTCTGTGTATAAATACTTAAGCACTTTTCTCTTATGGGAGCAAACGCACATTCCAGTGAGCCAGCCTTACAAAAGGTTAAAACTTCCACCACCTGCTTCTGTCTTTGTGCAATTTGTGCTAACTCCCACATCATCTTGAGGAATCAGAACGTAAATATCTCCATGATACCACTTGAGAAGTTTCCAAAGCTGTTGTAACAACTTGTCGGTTGTGGAGCATTATTAGCATATCGTCTGACAGACTACCTTGATCCGACTGCCTTATTGCATACTTATATTGCAGCTCGGTTTATGTGCTGGCAGAGGGAAGGATAAAGCTGATGGTATTCTGTATTTTTAGTAATGCCAACACACAAAAGACCAACAAGTGCTGTCTGTGTGGCCATGGCCTGATATATCTTATTTCTCTGTGCTACAGACCTTTATGAAGACTATGAAAAACACATTAATAAGCTACACTGTTTCACTGCTGGGTGACATGTTCTTTTATTACTATGAAAAACGCAAACTAATTTATTGTGAAGCAATCGCACACACTGTCCTGCTGCTGGAAATACTCACTAAAGCACCAAACGTATTAATGTGCAACTGAAAATAGTCCCCAACAATTCACGACTTAGTCTTGTTTGAGTAACACTTGCTAAAAACTACAACACCCAGCTGTTTGAGTAAATTACTGAGAATAAAAAACTGAAAACATATATTTGTGACATGTTTTAAAGATTTATCTCCTCAGCTGAAATGAGAGGGTTTGGAGATAAGCGCCACAGTCAGGGCAGGGAGGTCATTAAGTATTGAGAGACTAATGAATTGCTGGTTTTGGTACTTTGATAATGCCAGTCTTATCCATTATGTCATTTTTATCAGATCCATGTAACCCAAAGTAGGGAGCAAGCAGACACTGAAATTAGAACCTTTCCCTCAATGCAATCTTAAAAACAATAGTTTTTAAAGAGGTGTTCCAGTGATTTAGTACTACACTTCAGTTGTGTTATTAGGGGAACCACGTCACAATAGAAATATGAGAAGTTGATGGTCAAAAATTGATGCAGCAGAGCCTGAGATATGCCAACCTTACTCCCTAATGTGAGTCAAACTCTAAAATCTCGCATCCCACATTTCCCATAATGCAATTCAACAGATAGAGGCAAAGTCCCCCCCTGCTGTCAGACCACCATGGGACCTCATTTTGGAAAAAAAAAAAGTTACACATACATGATGTTTGTCAATTTAAAAGAGAATTTTCCAAGTCAAAAGAGTTGCAGTTTGTCATGAGACTGTTGAGAGAGAGTAAATGACACAAGTCGTGTAAGTGACATCATAACTTATTCTCTCGCTGAAGCTATGATGCCTCTGTGTTTGGAGTAACGGGTGTTCCTCATTCTTTTGCTTCCCTGCTGAAAAAAAGACCAGAAGTCGCTGTATAAAACCATAAACTGTGTATGATAATGAACGTAGCTACCGTGACGTCACCCATTGGTTTCTGGACTTCCGTTTTGAAGCCTTGAGTTTGGTATTTCGGCCATTGTTATCTTGTTGTTTTTTTTGGGAGCAAGAAAGTGTCCATTTTTGGATGAGAGGGTGGAGCCGTTGGGGAGTGAGGGCTGGACCTGAATCATGCATAACTTTAAGGGTGAGTTATATAAAAATTCACCCGCTGAACAGTTGTCATGAATGTTGAAATTAGCTTTTGTACCAGGCTGTAAACATGTTTATTTCTGCTGTAAAGTTAGGCATTTTAACATGGAGGTTGATGGGGATTGACTCTGTTTTGGAGCCAGCCTTTGGCACATCTTTACTGGCTTCATTTTTTCACCTCGGAGGCTGCTGCTGGTGTACAAAGCAATACACATGCCGTGTCTTTACCCGCCTAAAAAAAACGCAAGGTCAGGCACTGGGCGCTGCATTTGTGCCTTTTTTGAGCCAGGTTTCAAGAGGGCAGCAGAAGGTTGCATCTGAGGTTGCTAAGCACCCTTAACAAGCACCGCATCATAGCCTGTTTGCCTGAAATCCTGAGTGCAGAGCTGATCTTCTTCCAGGCACTGTTTGTGTGTAGGCCTATCGTCCGTGGGACGGATGTAAAGCCCTGGCAGCTCTGTACCAAAATGATCAACTTTTCCATATTTACCACTGACTGATATTTACTGAAGAAGGTAAAGGTATCTGTCGGCTGTGATTGGTTGTTCCTTGTCACATGACGTGTGGTGTGCGCTGCCGCGTTCCAAAAGTTAAACTCCGTTCACCTCAGAATGCAGCCATCCCGCCCAAAAAAATATACACTCGGGAATGCGTGCACGCTGCTCTGGCATCGCTCTGGTGTTTGAGTGTCGTGCATCTACACTGAAAACAATGAATCTGAGGGCGCAGAAAACACAGCATGTGAACTGCCCCTAAAACACATCAGGTAAGATTGTGTTACATTTGTGGGTGGAATATAGCTCATGACAAACATCATGTGTGTAACTCATGGCACAACTCACAGTGGGACAAAACATATTTGCCCTTTGCCCCTGATTACCGTTTATATTTCTTAAAATAAGATGCCATGGTGGACAGTGGACAGTGGACAGGGACGGACTTCGCTTCTCTGTTGTCCCCAAAGGGGAAATTTGTTTCCACAGAGTTTGTATTATGTGTGCCACCAGGACACAGATACACTGTACTCTCCATCACTTCATAAAAAGACTGATACATAGAGCTTTTTTTGTGATAAGCAAGCAATGAAATTCAGCTCGCTACGGCAGCACACACCATGTCGTCACAGTGTGCGTCATAGTAATACGTTTTCCTGTCTGGTAAATGCCTACGTCTGTCAAACTCCACATGCAGTTTTTAACACAAGCTTACTTTACCATCAAAAATATATTCTCCAAGCCCAGCCTGAGATATCTCTCATGACATCATCAGGGGTTACTTTCTTCTTTCACAAAGCTTCTCCAGAGCCAGAGAAGACAAACAACTGTTTTCACAGGCTGAGTCATACTCTTTATGATGAGTAAACTGAAACTGATGTGTAAAATCGGAGTTCCCCTTTGAGATGTTTATTCCAGTAGCTATAAAGAAAGAGCTGGGAGACTTTGAGTAGCAGGAATCATACCAGGTGAACTGCTGTTCATAGAAGAAGAAAAACAAGAAAGTAGCACAACTCTGACGACAGCCAAAGACCGCTAAAAGTTGAGCTGCAGGCTGTGTTTCTTACCCTGTCATATCATTCTCCAAAGGGTTCAAAAAGTGAGACCGTTGCTCCAGTCTTAAAATAAAGAAGAGCTAATTAAGGTAAAGACAGTTTGGCTATGTTCACATTACAGAGCTCAATACCAATTTTTTCCCTGGATCTGATCTTCCTGCCTAGACTGTTCACATTCATATTTGAAATGACCCATAGTGACCACAGTGTGAACACATCTTTATCCTGAAATGCTTCACATACAACCAATAACGTCACACATGTGCACATTAGAACAGCAACAAACATCACATTTGTGAGACGCAAAAAATAAATGACAGTGGTGCCAAGCTCATCTCCCGAATGATTTGCTGCCGAGGTCGGATACCAATCATCATATGTTGCAGAGGCGACTGCCGATTTGTTCCGCAGGGCCAATTCTCCAATGACACATGGCTAATTATTTTGCAGAATTCTGTCTTCGGACCTTCATCATTCTGCGTAACAATTACCCAAGTGCCTCGCTTTGGGAGAGTGTGCAGCTATTTTCTGCAATGTGCATTGTTTACAGGACAACAGGTTGTCGTACAAATGAACTTTCGGTTCAATCGGATATTTTTCAGAGAATTGAGGCTTCTGGATTATGGAAAAAAAAATGGTAAATGGACTGTATTGTACTTGTAAAGCACCTTTCTAGTCTTCCGATCGCCCATTCAAACACACATTGGCACACTGGTGACCGTGGCTACCATATGGTGCCACCTGCTACTCAGTAACCATAAGCCTGCACTCACACACCGATGGAACAGCCACCGGGAGCAATTTGGGGTTGAGTGTCTTGCCCGAGGATACTTTGACATGCGGACTGAAGGAGCTGGGGGTCGAACCGCTGATCTTATGAACAATAGTGAGCACTGGAACAATAGCAAGAGGGTGAGAAGATGAAGGGATGAGCAACTATTTCTGGTAGTCTGTGGAGAAAGAAGTGTGGGTGCAGGAGAGAAGTCAAGAATGGTGGGGCCGTGGTGTGGAGAGTTTTAGGGAGGAACAGTTTATCTAAAACTTTAGGATGACCAGGGCTACATTCCAATATCTGTGTGGGCGCCTCACGACAACACTGACACATATAGGCAAGATGTCCCTGTAGAAAATGTCTGGCAGCTGGGTTCAACTGGCTGGTGACCGGGGCAACCTACTGCAGCAGCAGTACGGCTACAGCAGCCTTCTGTAGTTTCAACAGACCGCTCTGACACTATGGTGAGGTGCTGCTGCTCAGTGAAAGACCATAGACGTATGCACATATTCCATTTCAAAATTCCATACTTTTCTAGACTCAATTTCCAGACTTCTTGTAGGGTTTTTCCTGACCATATTTAACATCGGAGTACAAATAGCCAGCCGTTCAGTCGACACACCTACGCAGAAAGTTGTACAACCTTCCACTGTCAAATCCTTAACGTATTGAATCAATCTTATAGCCTTTCATAAACAAGTTTGTCCAACGTGTCCATGGTGGTGATGATGAACGCAGCCTTAAAGATACGGTTTTCCTATGGAGAAGACTGCATCACCGCATAACCCATAAATGCTCACACAAACTTAATATTTGGTTGGTTGTGATGCCATGTATATGTGTCCGGATTCAGTACAGTTATAAGGCACTTGGGGTGGAGCTGTTTGCAGGCTGTGACATGCAGGGGTACAGGCAGCTCTGTGTAGGAGTGCGCCTTCAGTCACATGCTATACTTCTTGCCTTGCTTTCAACACCATCAAGCTCAATCTGGCCCACACTCTCTCACACAGTGGAAAACATTTTGGCTGTGCTGGCATAAAAAATAAAAAAAAACTCTGCATGTATGATCCATTTATTTTTAGAAATTCTGAATTTCACATTTTAGAAAACAGAATAGTTTTGAAACAGATATTTTTCCATACTCTTTTCTTTTTCCCCCCAGAAATGATCATAAATAAACTTCATTTATTTAGCACCCTTCATACAAGAAATGCAGCACAAACTGGTTTACAATAACTGCATTGTAGGCACTGAGTGCTTCACATGAAAACAGAATGAACGCACAACAGAACTGATTCATAAAGTCATAGAAATGTAAACTATAAATCATAAAATCAAGTAAGATCCAACATTTTAAAAGAGTTGCAGCAGTGTGAAGTGTAAAAAGAAAGAGTTTCAGACCTGTATCAGGAAAGTCAGAGCGATTTTAAAGGCCAGAATTTAAAAATCATGTATTGATCTGGCTTCTCTGATATCTATGGGTAGTGTGTTCCATAGTTTTGGGGCGTAACTGACAAAGGCCGCATCCCCGATCTTCTTCAGGCTGTTGCTGGGAACCTCCAATAAACCAGCAGCAGATGATCGCAGTGTTCTTGGAGGCAAATAGTTTACAAGGGAGTTAGCAATGTAGCTCAGTCCCAGCCCATTTAGGGCTTTGTATACAAGGAGGAGGAGCTTGAAATCAATTGGAAATGTAACAGGAAGTCAGTGCAGAGCAGCTCAGATGGGCCTGACGTTCTCTCTCCTCTTGGTTCTGGTTAATAGCCAAGTTGCAGAGTTTTGAATGAGATGAAGTCTGTCGATCAATATTGATATGAGCGTTCTTACCTAGTGATAGGATATGCATCAGATTTAGGACCATGTATAAAAGTGTCCCATTCTGATTGGAAAAAAAAATCAGATTTCTATGTCCAAAAACATCATATTCATCCCACACTTGCTTGTAATGTGAATGTCCTTTGGCTCACTCAGTTGTCCCCGTCCCGTCATGGCGGCCCAGCTCGAAATAAGGTCAAAGTTCTCCTTCACATCGAGACAAAAACTACTCTTCTCTGTCCACAAGCTTGTTGAGTCTCCATTCATCTGTTCACTCACTCTGTAGGAACCAAGTGGATTTGCGGAGGCGGCTTTGATGTACTCATAGTGTGAAGCCTCAGCTCTCGACCCAAAACAGAGTGCCCCGCTACACTGACACAAGAGGAGACACAGGACAAACGCGTGTCCTGCCAGGTTCGCTTCAACTTGTCATGTGAGGTGTTTTGAAGGGAATTTCTCGCAGCGCAACATCACAGATAAAATGTCACAGAAGTTAATGGGGGAGTAATTGGATTGAAACAGCTATTTTGGAGGTGTGAGCCCGACTCGTCTCCCCCCGCCTCATTAAAAGTGTTGTCGAGTCGTCCCTAGTAAACCCAAGGAGATCAATTATGGCAACTCAGCAACATTACAAGTCGAGGCCAACCCACATGTTTCATCACCGGGAGTCCCACTGACAATACACAGCCTCAGGTAATTGGTAGTGTAAAGGCAGCGCTGCTGCCGGACAGGATGTCTATTTGTGAGCATGAAATTGCGCATACCTCTCTTCTCTTTGTTGACCAATTAGACGGGAGCGCGGCGCTTTGATGTGCATTGCTTTGATTGGCAGCGATCCCCACTCAAGGCACTCATCATTTCAGCAGGAAGTGGATCAGAATAATCTCGCACGCATTCAATTTCTCTCTGATAGCCACCGCAGCCCCCTAATTTCCCCTGGGTGTTATTTCTGTTGCTGTAAACCTGTTATCATTCAAGGGATGAAATGAACCCAGAACACATCCAAAGGAAGAGAAAATGTATTTCTTCCCAGACAACACAAGAAGAAGAAAACTAAGCCTACTCTGACAAGCAGGGAAAATTTAGCTCATTTCAATGAGGAGACAAGTAGATATTCTAATGCACATATGAGCTTTCACTTCTTTAAATAACCAGTTTGTGTCAGTAAAGACGGGATCATATTTGCACATATCAAACACGCTTTTCTACTCTCTGACAGTTATGTAAATTCAGTTTATTTTCCTCGTTGATATGTGAAAAAAAAAAGACGGTTTCCTTTGTGTTCTCTTGTCAGACAGAGATCCTTTGCTGCTACTGTGGATGTTTACAACACAAACTTAAGAAATGTCAGCGGTCATTCTGTTCGTCCTTTATTGACCAGAAGGCAGGCAGAGCGGAGAGAGGAGTTAGACACAGATTCAGTCCCAAGACGGCTCAGCTCACAAGCTGTGGGGACATCTGATTTGTTTTCATTAGCATCTATTCTAATGGATCCATTGAGCTACCTGCTTTCCTGTGCTTGTACATGAGCCCTTCCAAATTCCACTTGTTTTCACTTTCCTTGTTGTTTTTTTAACCTTCTTACACTTTCAAAGGTGAGTTTAAGGTGCTGATCGCATCAATGCACCGTCCCTGGTTCCAGTCTTGTGTATTGAGTACAAGATGTTGTGCTTTAGGCCACAAAGATGAACCGCTTGGCTCAGAACTTGCTAGCGCCGAGTGGAAGTAAATCAGTTCATGCTTTACCTTCCAAAATATTAAGTTTAAGACGACATTAAAATCAAATAGGCATGACTGGCATCTACTAGCACCACTGAGCTAGCTAACGTTACAGCTCAGCTGGGGAGGATGCCATTAACATTTACATTTCACACTGTCACTAGTAGATGCACCCTTCCTTTTGTGCAGTTATACGCTTAGTGGGTGTAGTTTGGTAGAAAGTAGGGCTGTCTCGAATACCCTTTTTTAACATTCGGACCTTCGGCAGAATTTATAACAAATATTTGAATATTCGTTCACGGTGGGCGGGCAGGGGGGAGGGGTGTGTGCTGTGGCCGTGCTGTGGTCGTGCTGCCTGCTCTCTCTGGTTTTACACCAGGCTCGGCTCCTTTCAAAGACTCCTTGCGAAGCACTCCTCCGGGGGGTTTTCAGACCTAATTGTATTGCGGAGTTTTGCACAGTGGCGACCGGATATTTGCTCTCAAACCACAAAAAAATGTGATGGCACAACAGTCTCTTTCAGTACATTATTATATGCTTTCTTTTGATTTTCACATTGGCCAGTCATCCTGTTTAATTTGTCTTCTGATTAAATCGGAACCATTGAAACAAGTTGTAGGAAGCCTCTGCAAGTAATTGGTTGCTGGCAGACACTCTGTGCTGCAATAAAATGGTTAATCAGCAGTGCCGTGCACTGTAGAGCCGATGCGCTGCTGGTTCTGCCGGCCTGAATAGAATATAATGTCTATAGCCTTACTGTTGTGTACAGCCCTTATAGACTGAGCTGAGTAGTGATGCGCGGGTCGACCCGTAACCCGCGGGACCCGCAAATGGACCTGCGGGTCGGGCAGCAGTGATCGTCTGTTAAATCGGTCTGTAAATGATATTTTGACATTATTGGCTATTACTGTCATGGCATCCGAAGGTACTGATGCGTTGAGCAGGTGACAGTCCGCGGTCGTTTTCAAAACACACTTGTGTCACGCACTCCAAAAGAAACTTGTTGAAACTTTAAACAATAATTTATTGTACAAAACGGGGGAAACAAACGTTGACAAAAACGGTTCCATAATTCATATTAAATTCAAAAGATAACGAAAAAACAGCTACAAGTTAGAGGGAATAGTGATAAAGTGGTAAAACTTGGCATTGATCCACAGCCTCAGACGGATGCGCTCAAGCGTGCCGTGCGCACAAGCTCAGTTGGTAGGCTATACTATATTTTCACATTTTTAACAATGCAATTTAAAAGTTTTGATTTTTATTGATAACCTACATTTACCAACAACAAAAAGACTACATTTAGCACCAAAAAAATATGTAAAAATAAATAAATAAATAAATTTAAAAAAATACAAAAAATATGTTAATAAAAAAACGAATATCGAATACCAAATTTTCATAACGAATACCTACCCATAGAAACGAATATTCGAATATCCGAATATTTGGGTACAGCCCTAGCAGAAAGAAAATAGTTCCCACATGGAACTGCTCACAACAAGGTCTGTGGATTATCTTGAGTAACCAGGTCATGATTTCTGAAAACAGACATTGCTGCTGAGTTCTTCAAATGTATTTTTTGGTGCTTTGAGCACCACAAGCTGAGTCCCATCTAGTTCCATTATATTGGTGAGAAGGCAGACATCTCTACAGCTGATATCTCCAGCACTTGGCAACTCACACAAAAATCTAGACTGATAAATAGCACTGCACTAGGCCTGCAGCAATCGATCCTTTTAGTAATCGAGTATTCTATCGATTATTCTGGCAATCAATCACGTAATCGGGTATGAAATACTGAAAGGGTATGAAATAAAAAGTCTCTGAAATGAGAGAAATGAGCAACAAATTTGTTCGTGCTCAGTTGAACATGGTGGAACCCTCTGCACCAAGCTGTCTAAAGTATAACTCTGTGACTTAAGAGTATAATTAATCTTTTTTCATTTATATGTATTACTTGGCCTTCATAAGTTCCTGTGACTGGCAAGAGTAGACTCATTCACTGTGGTCAAGGGGTTCCTTACACCTACTGACAGCCATAGTGTACGTACAATCTTTACATGCATTAGGAATCTCAGCAAGCAATCACTGATTAGGTTAAATGCAATTAAACGTGACGTTGACGTAACCTTGTTGCGTCGGATCTGTTCGGCAAATTCGATGCATACACTGAATGTTTTCTACTTAGATGTTGTAGCATTGAGGACGTGCTACTGTGGTATGCTAACTCTGTTTTGCAATACACACTGAACTGTTTTCATTTTAACTTGTGATAATCTCACACCCTTGACACAGTGTCGTTTTCTTTGGGGTGTCTATCGCTTTTTTCTTGTCCCTTTTCCTCCATAGTTTTGCAATCCGCGCTTTACATCCACGTTACAGCTATGTGGTCTGTGAACAGCGAAAGTAATGAGTGCTTTGTGCAACAGAAACAACCATCCATGCAAAACACAGCCCACTGTATATTTGTACTGGATTTAACGAAGCCTCGAGGCTTTTTAGTAATCAAATTATTTGAGTTACTCAAGGAATCGTTTCAGCCCTAAACTGCACAGGTTAGAGGACAAACATGTCTTTTTGATTTTGGGGTGAACTGCCCCTTTAAGCCTAAATTAAGAGGTGTTTTATAACCTTGATAGTTGTGTTCAGTCTACTGGTGTTTTATTATTTATGTCACCTGTATCACGACAGCAGCAGAAATACTAAATAAATGTAGACAATTAAAAAAGTATATAAATTACAGTGATTGAACATATACAGCAGTGGTGTCAAACATACGGCCCGGGGCCAGAACCGGCCTGCCAAAGGGTCCAATCCGGCCCTCTAGATGACTTTTAACACCTAATGTCTATGCACATGTGAAGGCTGAGAGGTTTCAGGAGTGGATACATACATAATGTAAAATGCTGCCTTAGAGGCTTTTCCACTCCAACCAGAATACAGCTCTCTGAAATAACAATGAACACTTTCTGTGGTCATATTTAAAGATGTTGAACATTGTGCAAAATATTGTCAACCAGCACCTTCAGTAGAAAAGAATCCATGTCAGACTTCTATCTTAAAACAATATGGGTGGAACCCTGCTGCTGAGGCACTGACAACACTTCAGACTGTAAGGCAGGGGATGACTTAACCCACTTCTTCAATAGCTAGTGGAAAATTATGAAAAAGGCACATGTAATATCCGTGAGTAGAAGATTGAGTGAATGTGGAAGACATACTGTTGAATTTGCACATAATTGTTGTTTGGTCAATGGATGAACATTTTCAGAATGAAAGTGGTCCAGCCCACTTGAAATGAATTTGACACCCCTGGTATACAGCTACAGTAATGTGGGCAAAGATTTCCTGGACGCAGGGCAGGAAATCGTAAAAATGCCAAACTTAACGCATTTGTTTATCCGTTCTTTTTTTGCCAGCATTACTTGAGCATGTCATGTCATTCCCCTCATCTCTCTCTTAGAATTTAAGACATTTTCAGACTTTTTAAGGACCTGTAAACACCCTTTCTCGCCTCAGGATGTGAGTGTAGAAATGTTATTTCCTATCTTTGTTTATAATTGTACAAAATCAGCTTGTCTGTCTACACACTTCTCAGCAGTGGTGTTAATCAACAAGCTTGGATTTGCCTATTCCAGATCTAACAATCTTAAGACATGAATGCAACAAAGAAGATACTGACACACTCAATGTGTTGCTGAGCATAGTTGTGACGTGTATATTTATATTTTGGGAGATAATCCTCAGTGATTTAGGTGAACACAAAGACAACTTTACATCGTCACAGAAACAGAGGGATACATCTCAACGCAGCACGTCTCTAGACACAGTGCCTTCAGATTTTATGGTTCCCTAAATGGATGTCGAGAGTTCAAGGTTAATTCAGACCTTCAGATTTTCTTGTGTGATCCCTGCAGAGACATTACAGCCTTGGATTTCAGCGTCAACAATAGGAAGCCACTTAGCGAGAACCAAAGCACGCAGGTTGCTAAGGGGACTTGAACCTGAGTGGAATGAAACATATTTGATGGTTCACTCAGTATTTTTAGACAAGCAGCACTCAGGTGGTATGGGTGTAGTTCCAGTTTGCAGTAAAGATTCTTCTGTTACTGTTGTAAATGCTGCACTGACCTCCATGTCTGACTTACTGTATCTCTTGTGTTATATGCATCAAAGATTGTTGCTTGCTCTGCACCTTAGACTTTCTGCACTTTGTAATAAAAATGACTTATATGATGCATAAGAAGCATCTTGCCAAGAAAGGAAAACGCTGCTTGCACCCTTGAGAGAGCAGTAACTAACAGCCAGAGACACTACAGGATCCCCATGGTAAACATAACAATCAATCCAATGTTCACTATTTTACACTGAGTGTGACTCCCTGATTCTGATTTGTAATTGTGGCTGAAAGATGGATCCTCGTCTGTCACTCTTCTAAACTGCTACTAACGAAGTAACAAATAGTTTCAGGGGAAAATCGGTTCATCAAGATTAACATAACTGTTCTACAGCTCATTATGTAGGTTTGTACAGAGGGAATTACACTCAGTGAGCTCATCGTCAAAGATCATTTCTTTACACGAGAGCAGGTATTTTTGGCAACACACACAACGCTGTGTATAAAGCAAAGCAATGATTACATTATCACTTTCGACAGCTTCATGAATGATACAAAGTATGCATCATTTGCAGGTCAGACTCAGTCTCCAGAGACCAATGTATAAAAGCTTCTCAAGCAGAGTCATTTCGGTACCGCAAAGAAAGAAATAGCCCATCACTTCGCACTGAAAGCAACTTTGGCTCAAAGGATTCACTGAAAGGAACAAAAGTCTGGTAAAAACAATACTGTCTGACAGTCAGCGTCAAGTGTTGGGAGTTCATGTTGGAGTTAGTTCTCAGGATCTGATTGAAATTTGGTTCCAGCTTAGCTTTTACGACATTGTGGTTTTATTAGGGTTTGGACTAGAGTCAAGGAGGTGATGAGAGTGAACACTGATATCACCTTTTAACTTGACAACTACGTCAACACCTCAAGATCTTGAGCAAGCAGTGGTAGGATGTATACAGGTCACAGCATGCAGTATTCCTGCTATACATGTGACTAATCATGATTTCATAACAGAAAGGTATTTGAGTGAAGGGCTTAAGTAAACAGTTTTTTTAATTTCAAGATAAAAGCACTTAAGGAGGTGGAGGCGACAAATACCAACTGTTCTGTTGCCTCTGTATTTCAGCCAAAAAGGTGCACTTGAACACACCACAAAGACTACAGCCAACGGCCAACTAGCACGTACATTTTGCACCTGGGGTTGATGAAATAACTCCCCACACCAGCAGGTGGCGGTAGTCTGTATTTGTTATCAAAAAAGGGAAAGGGAAAGATGCTAGTTAGCCTGTTAGCATATGAACAACACAACCTAATATTGAAAGAACAAAGGATTTTTTATGGTGCACCAGTAAGCAATAACAGAAATTACTTAACTTTCTTGCTAAAGAGCTCAATGGCTAAAAAAATATTTTTACCTAATTTACTGCTAAAAAAATTAAGGTAACACTCAATGGTCACAGTATAACACCAGGTCAGTTAAACTTCAGAGATAACAATCTGTCCATTTTGGAAGCACAAGTGATTGTGAATTAATTTCACCTGCTTAAGTGCTAATGAAAGTAACAACAGGTGCAACGGAGAGGCAAAAGCAAGACAACCCCCAAAAAGGGAATGGTTTTACATGTGGTGGCCACAGACAGTTGCTCTCTCCTTATCCTTCCTGACTGATTCCTCTCTAGTTTTGTGTTCTGCTGGTGTCCTTGTCACTACTAGTGGCATGAGGCCGTACCTGCAGCCCAATCAGGTTGCACAGGTAGTCCAGCTCCTCCAGGATGGCACAGCCACGGTTTGCTATGTCTCCCAGCACAGTCTCAAGAGCACAGACGAGAAACCAGGAGAGCGGCCGTTACATGAGGAGAGCTGGACAGGGCCGTAGAAGGGCATCAGCCCAGCAGCAGGACCGGTATCTGCTCCTTTGTGTGAGGAGGAACAGGAGGAGCACTGCCAGAGCCCTACAAAAGCAGGCTCCTGGTGTGCATGTTTCTGACCAAACTGTCAGAAACAGACTCCATAAGGGTGGCATGAGGGCCCGATGTCCTCTAGTGGGACCTGTGCTCACAGCTCAGCACCGTGCAGCTCGATTGGCATTCACCAGAGATCACCAAAATTGGCAGGTCCGCCACTGGCGCCCCGTTCTCTTCACAGATGAGAGCAGGTTCACACTGAGCACATGTGACATGCGTGAAAGAGTCTGGAGACGCAGTGGTGAACGTTATGCTGCCTGTAACATCATCCAGCATAGCCGGTTTGGCGAATGGTCAGTGATGGTCTGGGGAGGCATATCCTTGGAGGGTCACACAGACCTCCATGTCAGAGCCAGTGGTGCCCTGACTGCTGATAGGCACCAGGATGAAATCCTCAGAGTGATTGTCAGACCTTATGCTGGTGCAGTGGCCCCTGGGTTCCTCCTGGTGAAGGACAATGCCCAGCCTCATGTGGCTAGAGTGCTTAGGCAGTTCCTGGATGATGGAGGCACTGATGCCATTGATTGGCCCTCTTGTTCCCATGACCTTAATCCAATTCAGCACCTATGGGACGTTATTTATCAGTGCATCTGATGCTGCCAAGTACCGCCAAGACTGTCCAGGAGCTCACTGATGCCCTGACCCAGGACTGGGAAGAGATCCCTCAGGACACCATCCACTGGCTCATCAGGAGCATTCCCAGACGTTGTCAGGTGTGGGCCATACACACTACTGAGTCACATTACGAGTTGCCGTGATAAAATTCATGCCAGTTGGATCAGCCTGTGATTTCAACTTTTTATTTTGATTTCTGGTGTGATTTTGAATCCAGTCCTCAGTGGGTTGAGCAGTGTGTAACAAGTTTGTTTCAATCTCACGGCCTCTTGGCATCAGCCATTTGTTTGAGTTTCTCTTTTCGTGCTCCGAGCTGAACTGCCAATTAGAGTGATTTCATTCACCGACAGCTTCCACTGTCTCCGTCGTCAATTCAACATGAATTGGTGGAAAAAAAGCCAACAAGGACAAACGAGAGCAAACTAGTGCCAACAGTGTGCAACACAGTCCATTCAGACTTAAAGTTTTGCATCTTTTATAATATCTTGTAATATGTATTTTGAAATTGGGCTGTTGTTTAAAAACAGCGTTTTAGACGTAGTCTTGTCACCTAACAAGGCACCTTGGCAAGAAGTCATTGGTATTGATGTAAACCTTGTCAACAATCAGCAAATAGTCATACTTGTAATTGTCTTTTTTAATGGAAGAAAAACAGATAGAAAAAGGCCAAAACATTATTATGGTGATTAGCCATTTAAGACACAATGTAATTGTTTATGGATGGAGTCTAAAATGAGCCCACAAAAGTAAAACTTTAGACCGTTTTGTCTGAGATAGTTAAAGGTAATAATGTGACATATTGGACTTTTTTCAATCCACTTAGAGCAATTTATGCTTTGTTAAAGTATCATGTAATTACTGTAACTATGTAATTATTGTTCGGTCAGGGTCTAAGCTGCATAGCCAATCAGACCTTAGGAGATTATGTCAGTTGGCTTTGAGTACAACAAATAAGTAGGCCTGTCGATATAAGCGCACAGCCCAGTCGCCAAAAGAAAATGTTGGCATTCTATGTTTCTGGAAGCCATGAATACGTTACATTTGTACGTTTCATAAATATCATATCAACATTTCTAAAGTGATGTATTATAAAAGCTGGCTTTGTCATCGGGGGGTGGAGGGGATGGTGGATTGCGTGTCATTAAGGCGAGACGCTTACCAGGCTCCATATCACTGTTCAAAACCAACAAACAACACTGGTTGTTTTTTGGTAACCCTTTGTGACGTTTCCACCGATGTTTGTTTCACCGAATCTGGTCTATTTACCGGTGCACTGCAGCATGTCTCAGCAGCATTTGTGGCACTGAATTTGTGTTTTTCTAACCAAACCTGGATGTTTTTAGCAGGATATGGCAGGGTTTCTCAGCGGCATTTCTGGCACTGAACCCAGGTTTCGTTTAAACCAAGACTGTGTCTTTTTAACAACACATCGTAGTGTTTTCCAGCAGCATTTGGGGCACCAAACCTAAATGTGTTTTACACATTGTGACATTTGGCAGTGGCATTTGAGCCACTGACTCTGGGTGTTTTTCTCAGACAAATACAGAAAAGTCGATCATGTTAGCGCAGGGCTAACCAGAGCTTTACATCTGTCACATAGACGATAGGCCTACACACTGATAAACAGTGCCTGGAAGAAGATCAGCTCTGTTAATAGGCTATATGAAGCTTGTTATGGTTGCTTAGCAACCTCAGACACAACTTGCCGCTGACCTCAGGTTTTCCATGCGGTTAAAGACTCAGCATGTGTACGGCCCTTAATTTCCAGGTCTGGTACCTGCAGTTATTCCACAGGCTAGTTAATAACATGTCGGGCAGGAAATCCAAAGTGTGGGATCATTTTGAGAAGGTGAAGGACGAACCCAAGGTGATATGTAAACTCATCTTCATTGGTCGACTACAAACATGACGTATCATCTGAAACATGGAAGTAGCTACATGCCCATTAGCCCACAGCGTCATTAACAGGCGGCTCGCTCAGTGTGTGACGTGCACTTGTAGATAAAATATAGGCCTATATTAATGAAGGTTCATTAGTACGGTTTTGTATTTCTCTGTAATGTAGCACAGTGTTAACAATGTTACTGATACTATTCTTTCTCACACCTTTAACTCAAACCATTGTGTTGACTTTGCACTCACTAAGTCTGAGTCATTTTGTCCTAAAAACCGTCAGCTTACTAGTCACTGAAGTTTACCTAAAGTTGATTCCATGCTTTACCATTCCAGTAAGTTCTGATTAGCCTTGAAAAGGTTGCGTTGCACTTTTGAAACAGGTTTGATTGATGCTTTGACTCACTGGATGTGTGCTTCAAACAGCTCACACATCTGATGCAAACAGTGCGTCTTCATTTTTCAAACAATCTGTTGATGTCATCAACAACAGATACACCAGCACTTTTAACTTCAGGGAACTTTTACAAAAGGATTAGCTGAGTCGCAGCACGCTTCAGTGGAGAGGATCCGGGGGAATAGTGTCAACCTCCATGCATGATGCTCTCACTGTGTGACGTGTTGGGAGTGTGTGAATCACCTCGCTGCTCACTGTCTATAAGATATTTAGTCTTCCTGTTGTCTCCAGCAGGTTTGACCCTGAGGGTAGACAATTACACTGTTTTTATACCCTGTGATATCTTAAATGTATTCAGTGCTTGTATCGGCAAAGGGTGTGACGGCAGCCTCTCTGTAAGGTCATATGTGAGTAAACAGCACTGGAAACAATGGGCTGTGCAAACTATGAGCTAATAATTAAAAGAGACGTGTTTTTTTATTTAGTGTCCTTGTTATTTTCTGGAAGTATCTCCTCACTCCACATGATTTTCTTCTTTTTGCCTGCAGGTAAAGCGATGTAACAAGCCTGAGGACTTTTGTTTGTAACTGGCTGTATTCAGTTCTCTTCAAATGCAAATTTCTCTTTATCCTTCTAAAACTGTAAAATCAAGTGGAAACAAAACTGTTGTAAATCATCCATTAGGAGCAGGTTCTGTTGTTTTATACACCCATGATGCACATTTGTGTTTCCTTTTGTCACATATTTATTCTGAAAATGTTTAATAAATCTGTGTCACTGTATAGGCGCATGATCCTAATCTAAAATATCAATTAAAAGGATTATTAGAGTGTCAGGGCAACAGGTTCTCACTACCAACTCGTCAAATACAGAAGATGATCAGTGGCCTTATATGCTTCAAACTACAGTGGTAAAGGTAGAGCAGGTCGTCCACTCATCAGGAGATCGGCGGTTCAATCTCCGGCTACTACATTTCGCATGTTGAAGTATCCCTGGGCAAGATACCGTACGCTGTGCCATTACCATTTACCTCATGCTTGGCTATAATCTGCCATTAAACAGAGTAGAAGAAGCAGAGGTTACGAACTGGAAAAGATACAAGTTGCCATCGAACCCATCTATGAGAGAAAAATGGACAGAAGTCTTCAAGAATTTGTTTCATTTGGGCAAATTACAATTGTTCTTTCATTTCAGCTAGTATTGTTTCATGCTGTCCGGAGATAAGGACAGATGTTGTTATGGGAATAACTGGAAAGACGCCAAAAGCTGATCAGTCACTTGAGTTAAATATCGCTTCATCAGAATTTATTTGGCAAAGGTGTTTCTATATTCAGTTTAGTGCATCACCTCTTTCTGACAAAGGCAAGAACCTCCTCAAGCAATCATAAAACTGCATAAAAATACATTTATGGAATCATGGCTTATGATGCTATAGGTACTCCTCTAGGGTCAGTTTTGGATGCTCAGAGACAGTGTGTCAATTTCAGCTCGTTACATGCATACTATCTTTTCAAAATAAACTTCCGTTATCGCAGAGGTGTAGGTTTTGTTGCCAACACTACTTTAGGTTTAGGCTACAAAACTATATGGTTAGGTTTATAAAGGGTCATTGCTTGGGATAAAAATAAGTGTGTTTGTTACGGAACATACGAAAGTAAATGAGTGAGTATGTCACGTGATGTATGTGACAAATGTCACGTTTTGTGTGTGATACATGAGGTTAACTGCACTGTTAAACAAACATACTCAGTGTTTAACATGGGATGCCAACACGGGACTTTCTGGCTCTTATACTACGTCACTGCTGCAGATGGTTTACATTGGAGTTAGCAGAAAGCCTGGTGCATCTCATACAGAGTCTTCAAGCCAGGTTCAGACTACAGGAGTTTTGAAATCAAGTAACAACACAACATAAGGACAAAGTTCTCAGGTGTTCCTTGCTCAAATCTCAAACATGCACACACTACAAGATTTGAAAATAATGCTGCATTATCGTGTCAGAGGGAGCGTAAATGCATCACCTTACATGATCTCATGGGGAAGACAGATGTAAACAAAACAGCGACTGACATGGTGCAACAATTATCTGTGTTGTAGAAATAAAAGCACAGGGCTAAACGAGTCTCGATGAGGAAATGGTTGAGGAGATTTGGTCGACATGGGTTGTCTTCCTCAGTGAGAACTGGAGGAGAGATTTAAACTGTCAGTTTTAATATCCTTCACC
The DNA here is from genome assembly GCF_006386435.1 of Epinephelus moara. Lineage (NCBI taxonomy): Eukaryota > Metazoa > Chordata > Actinopteri > Perciformes > Serranidae > Epinephelus > Epinephelus moara. The sequence goes on from NC_065528.1 coordinate 17,773,373, forward strand.
AGTTGTATGCTAGCTAACGTTAGCCTCAAGAGCAAGAATGTTAACTGTTGATTGGCAACACCATCAGCTAGTCCATATGACGTGAGCGTCACTGTAATTTTCCAGATTCTCAATCCTAAATTATAAACATATGAAATTATTGGAGAGGCACCAATGAGCCTGTGAGCAGTTGGGCAAGTTTACGATGATCTGTAAAACCAATGACATTACCAAATAATCTGGGCCAAACATCTGTACTTACCAGGGTCCCAGACTGGATTTCTCCTCTGACTGATGACAAACCCCATATCTTCTGACCAAGCAGCTGTAATTGGTGACGAGAACGGGTGGTTAGAGAGTTTGAAATAATGTACATAGTATCCCCACCCTATTATACTTTTTAGTGCTGTAAGTCCCAGAAACAAAAAGAGAGAGTCGCTCCAGTAGTGTCAAAATTACAATCCAAGAACATTCCCTGATCCACCTCATTTGAACTGCTACCCCCAGATCTTAGTTTTCTGTTTGAAGAACAAATAGTTGAAACCTTTATACTACATCAAAATAACTTCTCATGGGGGACTGAATTGCAGTTTAGAGCTGTTTAAGAGGGAAAGACGTCATTTCATCCCGAAGTAAAACAATAGATATCAGACAAAAGCTAAACCCCAAATCACAACCTCAGAAAACTGTAAAAATGAGCAGAAATTGTGATGTGTAGAATATTTAATGGGGTCAAGAATCATGGAAAGGAAACACAAAGGACAGTTATTGGACATCTTTTTTAGAAAAGGTTCAGTTGAGGCAGGGTTGGTGTTCGGTTTAGATGATGAAGTTAGTTTAGTTTAATCTGGGTTACATAACAAGTCTACAGACATACCAGCAGCTCTGTGAGGCTCTACTTTGGCACATTGGTGCTGTCAGCTAAATGTTTACTGATGTTTAGCAGATATAATATTTATCATGTTCACCATCTTAGTTTATTCAGTTTTTAAACGAAGTGTTGGACAAATTTTGACTTGATGACGTTAAAAGTCAGGGGATGACCAAAGTTATTTCATTTATTACATTTTCCTTAGGGGAAGATAAATGTGCAGCAAAATTTATGGCAAATCATCCAATACCTGAGACTTTTCACACAAAACCACAAATGTCAACGTCAATGTGGCACTAAAGAAAAGCCAGTGGGATTCATCACTGGGACCCTTGGAACCATTTGTACAAAGTGTAATTGCAATCCATGTGACAGTTGTTTTGGTCTGGACCAAAATGGTGGACTGACCACACCGACACTGACTTCCATACAGTGCCACAGGGATGATGTTTTTTTTTTTGTTTTTTTTTGGAAGGCCAATGTGGAAGATTTTTCCATTGGATTTTGGATTATCGCACTTTAACCTTAATGGTACTTGCATGTTTTGTTCAGCAAGATAATCTTCATAAAGTAACACCAAAATTCAGGAGTGGGTATTTACTGACATAATTTATGTCGCAGAACAAAATGTGAAATCCATTAAAAATCCACTGACCTAAGACACGGGAACCAGGAGTGGTAAAATGCCAACTAATTTTTGGGTTTTAGGAGTCATTCCTGCACTACTCTATAGAGCCATGTTGCTAGCAATACTCAAAGTATCTCTGACAAAAGTGAAAGCAACAACATCGCAAAGAAATTTGAGAAACAGCACAAATCATGACGTGTAGATTATTTGAGATGGACAAGAAGGCACGTGTGAGATCGTTGCCGATCTTGGCCAACATTACTGTATTTCAGAGACTGTAGCGGGCTGAGTTCTGAAGCTAGAGTAAAGATATCATATAAGACTATAAATTTAGGGAATCCATTGGGACCAACCACATCATACAAAGTTTGGCTTAATTTTGGCAAGGGAAAAACAGCATGACCATTTTCACAGTGGTCTCTGAACTCTCACCTCAAGATAATTGAATGAAAATGGTTCTATGGTAACGCACAAGTCTCCCCTTTACATACATGCACACTTTATGTTAGTTCCATTCAGTTTTGGGCAAAAACCATGCAGCTTTTCTCACACAATACAGTTAATTTTGCCTATTGTATTTAAATATTTCTGCATACTAGGGTCTATACAGTCGCGGAATTGCATGAATTGGTTTTGATTGGAAAGCTGAGACTCTTGTGGATCCAATGGGCCCAATTTTAATCATGTGTGATGATGTTAGCCCTCATAGTAGCCATTTCATTGTAGTGAGACCATTTTTTTGAAACTTGACCTTACTGTATAAAACAACCTATTGCGACCTCTTGGACGATCACAGCCTCATGAGACTCTACAGCCACAAAACTAGACCTCAGGCATCCATCAGTGGATGGATGGCTTTCATAGATATATTGACAATAAGGGGATACTAAGCAACTTCAGAACTACAGAAATCTCCAAATGTTGGAAAAAATGAATAACAATGTCTATGTCTTTGTATCTTAATCTGATATTTTGGAGGGATTTTGACTATTTTTTTATTAATTCTCAAGTGGTAAAAAAATACTGCTTAAATTTTGCACCACTGATATCAACTCAAAAATTGCTGACACAACTAATCAGACGTAACTGAGCATGAGAACGGCCACCATATACTTCCACTGTAATGTTCTAAGCCCTTAGACACTAAAGTTTCAAACTTTGAACAGATGCGCGACCGATTTATGACTACAAAAACTTGACACACAGTGCTGAGCTGCATCTTAAATTCATCTTCAGGTTCCCAGCTTTACAGTTGAAGAAATATGAGACAAGCATTTGTTAGACATTTTCAGAAAAGTGGTTGACTTAAGGCAACAAAAATAATGAAAACAGGTAAAGCTAATTTTGTTTTTGGTCCAGGCCACAAGTTGCAGAGTTAACTGGGTCACCTGAGTTAAAAAGTACGTTTCTAGTATTTTTCATGCATGGATACTTTTATTTATTTTGGTGTTTTGGCATTTTTTTGGATAGCAATGGTTGAGTAGCAGACAGGAAACATGGAGAGAGCAGGGAACGATATGCAAGAATGGTCGGCAGCCAGAATCGAGCTCTGTTATACAGTATATTTCTTCACCACCAGGCCACCAGGACATCCTTAAATCCTGTTATTTAAATTTCATGGCATCATGCTTGTCTCATAAAACTTTGAAAGACACAAATCTACAAAACACAACCACAGCAGCAGCAGTAGCAGCAGCAGCAGCAGCAGCGTGTCCAGGGCCAGAGGGATCCTCTCTGTCACAGCAGCAGCGCAGCAGGTTTAAAGCTGGTTTGCAGGACAGACTGATTCCTGAGTGAAATGCTTTTCTCCGTATCTGCTGGCAGGGGGAAGCTGAGTAGGCATCCAAGTAGAACTCCAAATCCAGTCAGAAAAACCACAGCCTCTCAGTGTGAAACATGTCCTTTAAAGAGAGAGATACTGGCAGCACTTCTCTTACATCTAAAGCAGCTCGGCTTGCTGCGTGTTTGTCTTTCAACTCTCTTCTAGTTGCGGCCGGAGCATGAGTAAGCATCCCGCTACTTTTGCTTTTGGGAGACTACCTGAATTATTTTAGATGTATGAGACAGACGAGGGGGAGGGATTGTTAGAGCAGACATGCTATCAAAAGTTGAGTGCATAATGAAAACAGAACTTCCCTTTCCTGTCTCCCTGTCTTTTTGCTTTTTAAATTTGACTTTGTCCTTTTCTGCCTGCTGTTGGCTTATAAATTCTCGCAGCAGCCATCAGTGAAATGTTTGATGCGATGCAATCACAGGCAGTAGGTAACCCAAACAGTGTTGGAGGGGGGGAAACATATGGTGCGACGAGTATTACACTCCCACTTAATTTTTAATGCAAATGCAGTGTTTTCTGAGTTCTAAAAAAAGAAAAGGGTAACAGGTAAATCTCTGAGGTATAGTGACACTCAACAGTTGCACAGCATCTTTGTCAGATTTAATATCATTCAGTCCCAGCAGAGCAGCTGACTCCATCACTGTTAGTCTCAGCAGTTGCTTGTTACAGCAGCTGGAAAGTGCTGCTGTCCACCGATATAACACGCCGAAGTGAAAACGTAATTAACTGGGTTTAGTTGAGCCGCGACAGTATAGACAGTTAGGTCCAGTTTCACGCAGTCATTTCAGATTTACTGTTTACTGCAGCAGCAGTGAGTATCTCAGCAGAAGGACACCTCAAGAAAATGTCACATGCAATTAAAAGAGAATGGAGCGGCTCAGGCTCTAAATAATTCAGACAATGGAGCGTGATCTGGAAATTGGCTCCAAATACTGCAGCGCTGCACTTTCCCCTTCACATATCTGAATTTTTTTTTTTTTAAAGGCTGCTGCCTGTTGTGGGAAATGTGGAAAGGTATCAGTTCCAATCATTGCCATCTCGTACTGGAGTTATTATTTATTTAAAGATACCTTTTATTCTTCGATTACACTGATCAGGATGAAAATAATGTCCTTAATGATGTTTGTGATGCCAGATCCTGATTGGTTACCTCATCTGTGCTGCTTAATGCTGCTGCTAGACGTACTAAATGGTTTTAAAGGGACAGTACACCATTTTCAGCACCACTCTACATGTAAAAACAGCTGGACAGTGTCTAATGTGGCGCTGGAGGGAGCTCTCTTAAGTCTAAGACTAGTCCATACCCATTGGTAGCTTTGTCACCTTCTACCTATGCCAATCCTCAATGCCTATGTGCAGTTTCACATTGATTGACCACGTCAGTGAGTAGAAAAACGTGGGACAGACAGAATGACTGACTGACAG
>NC_065528.1:17778480-17896510 GCF_006386435.1 Epinephelus moara
ATTCAAAGTTTGCAATTTCAATCGGTTGCTATAGCGCCCCCTTTGGCCAATTGATGTAATATTGCTTCATTTGCATCCTCCCATGACCCTCTACCACTGTGCCAAATTTCACATGGATTGACCAAGTGGGTGAGGAGAAAAACGTGGAACAGACACACACACACACACACACACACACACAGTTTTCGTCATTATATAGCAAGATCGAAATTCCGTTTTGTGTAGATCCATTTTTACTGGATAGAAGTAATTTTCTTCTTTGCTTTAACAGGCACAATTTACAGTTTTTTGGTGATTACCGCCATCAATTGGCGATTAGTGGAACAGTGTCAAAAGGTCAGCAAGAGTGTGTATTGCAACCATGCCCTAATTAATACACTGAGTGCTACTAGTGGTCAAAAACCCCACAGGTACCCTTAAGACTCAAAATTTATGACAGGAAATCTGGGTTACAAATTCAGAGTGAGGGCATACAAAGACATGGGCATTAAGGGAAATTTTGGGCCTCACCTGACCTTTAAAAGGTTTTTAATACTGATAAAAGGAAAATTCAGAGAAAAACACTGAAGAGTGTGAACAAAGCACTCCACTGACCTTACACATTCAGTTACGCCACCATGGTTAGCACTACTCAGCCTGCGAAAACACTTAGTGTCTTCTGTGGCTCTTAAGAAGTTTTGTCAAAAGAGTAAGAAGTCAAAGAAGTCAAAACATAACCCCGATGTCACAGCGATGTCATCAGAGATATCTTAGCCTGTACTCTGAGAGTACAAAGCCTGGGTTACACAGTGGGGGAGTATGAATGAAAACCAGCATTCACCTTCAAAAACTTTAAGCCACTCAAACAAAACGATACTTTCAAAAGAATACTGCACAAAAAAGAAATTGAACCTTCTGTTAAAAAAGGGTCCCCATTCCGAAAATTGGTAGTCTGCTCTCCCTGGTAATTTTTCCATTATTGAGACAGATTAGACGGATGCAGAGCAGACAATAGAGTCCCAAGAGAGGTATTCTCATGGGATTTAAACCAGGGCCAGCACTGTGAGTGTGTAAATGAGAACTACTGCACTGACACTGGACTGACTCCTCACTGATTGTTCCATCTTTCCTGTTGTTTCTCCAGCAGTGCACCATGTCCGAACAGGCACCTGCGAGGTGGTGGCGTTGCATCGCTGCTGCAACAAGAACAAAATCGAGGAGCGGTCACAAACTGTGAAGTGCTCCTGCTTTCCTGGGCAAGTGGCCGGCACCACCAGAGCTGCCCCGTCCTGTGTAGATGGTACGCTCCAGTTGAATATTTCATGGGCTATCTTCTTTTCTTTCTTTCCTTTTTTATTTGCTGATACGCCTTTCCACAAATCTTGGGGATTAGTTTTGCTGAGATCATCGATAAGTGTTCCAGCACACACTAACTCACTTAAGTGTAATTTCTTCTAGAAGAAGCTGTCAGGGGGGCGACGTATAGATTAGAGCAGTCTGTCTGAGATCATTTATAAGCATCACAGTTTGTTGTTTTAGCAGATTATAACTGCATGGGAAGACTTGGTCATTGCATGTTTGATTAAATATGAATAGATCCTAAAAAGGAAATAAATTAATTTCATTACCACACTATACTAGAGACACAAAGATCGTTTCATGTAATATGGGGAGGAGACCAGGGATAACTGCATATGACAATTATGCCATTTAAATTCAAATTCATAAATTGTCATGGATTTTTAACTCATCTGTTGATTATCTGCTTAACTGCTTGGTCTTCAAAATGTCATAAGGATTAAAGTGTTTAACTGTCACCTGGCTTAAAGGCTCCTAATAGAGTTTCACGTTTGTTTTATTTTTTATTTTTTTCTGTGACTAAGTGACCAATGAAATCTTGCCCACTAATGACCTTTCTGGTCGACTAACACTTGGTCGACTATTAGGGGGCAGCCCTAATCAGCGCAGATGATTAATTCACATCCAAATACTTTCTTTCCCAGGACAAGAACACCTTGCTGTCGATGGTATATTCCAGTATTAAGCACTAGTGCAAAACATTTCTGTATCCCTGACACAAGATCGTGCTCAAGGGGACTGTAGTCCCATTTCATGGGACATTTAATACAATACATCATAAACAGCGAAGCTACTATAAACACCAGGGAAATGATATTGTACCTCACAACATAAAACAAAACGTATCACACTAGAGCTTAACACTCATATCAAACTCATCATTCAAGGCAAGTGTCTCGAGTCAGTTGATCCAAAACATTTCTCTAACCAAATTTTTTCGACCAGCTCTTCTATATGCAGCCTGGGCAATTCCCTGAAATCTGACCAAAGACACAGGATGTGGATGCTCATGAAAATAACTTGCAACAGGATGATGACGCTGTTTTCATCTTATGGAGCTCATTATGTTCACCAATTCTCTCTCTCAGGGAACATATTAATAAATAATGCTAATTCTATAGCAAATTATATAAAATCAAGCCTGTGGTTTGTTATAGCTTTTTCCTTGAAAGGTTCCATTAGCCTAATATCATCATCTGAAAAGTTATAACAATGTACGTCAATCAATCAAACATTTATTCGTCACACAGAAATTATACAAGGTACAACTTCAGTGAAATGTCATACCATTAGCTCCTTTAACTTGTGCATTGTAATTGAACCTTTTGCGTCTTCTTACTTTGCTGGCTGCTGACTTGTAATTGTCAATATTTCCAGATGGTTTTTGTCATCCATGTCTTTTGGTTGTGGAATAATTTATCTGTCCACACATCCCGAACTGCTTCATACAGCTTTACAGTGAAAAGAGATCTCACCCGTAAATAGTCAAATTTGTGGTAAAGTTGCTGTGATTGGACAAAATTGTAGGTTGCGAAGAGTTCATGGGGATTGGCTGAATTTGCATTAATTGTTGCAAACAACCCGTTTTGCTTGCTGGTATATAGGTTTGCTACTCTTCATTTTAGCCTACTGCACTGCTCACCACAAGGGTCTGCTGGGAGCTAGCTAGTGGCCCCGCTCATTCCGTAATCATGCTGTCCCAACCCAACAACATTTATTTGGAAACATGGTGGCCACCCTCTGGTGGCAGCATTAATTTTGAGACACAAACCCCTTTTAGCATTGTTTATGTTGTCATTGATAGCTCTGTTGGCAATGTCAGCACAGCTATTGGTGCTAACATAGTTAACGCTGACAAAGAGGTTTTGTGGCTGAAAATGAAACTGCTTACACTGGAGCTACCTGGGGGGAAGCCACTGCAGCAATGCCGTTGCGTTACTACTGTTAATTGCGTTTGAGTGGTGCCACCAGCTAGCTCCCACTTGACCCAGGTGGTACATAGTGCAGAGCGGCCAAAGCTAGCTCACTAGCGGAGACCAGAGGGTGAGCAGTGGCTACTATGTTTCGACATGTTAGCACAGCTAGCTGTCTGTCTGTCAGCAAAGCGAACAGAAAATAAAACAAAAGGCAAGACACAAACAACACAAAACATTAAAATTTCACCACCTCTTAATGGATAGCGCTTTAAAATGCAGCACTAAAACTCACAGAGTCAATGAAGCACTGGACTAAAAGGAAAGGCCTTGTGTATTTCGCATTATTTTGGCTTGCTTTTTCCTTAAAAATTAATCAGTTAGTGACCAGTTAAAGAGTGTNATAAGATTGCTCAAAGTATGACCATTCTACAGTGTTTTTTCCATGCAAAGATCCAGGCGGAGCTCCAAATGACAAGTCGGTCACTCGGCTTCAAAACAGTACTGTCAGTGATCAAACAACACTCAGCCAGCTTCAAACACTGTACCTTATTGAAATCAGGTGTGATTGTGATAGCTGATGTTGTTTTTGACACAGAAACACCATAAAATATCACCCAATAAAGCCATATGAAACGTGAAAGTTATGATCCCACTTTCTAGACGGTATATCTCAGCCAAAAATAGTGGTAGGAGTGAGACTCTTACCTTTTATAAAAGAGCTAATTCCCCGCTAACAGCTCCACATAAGATCGCGAGTAATCCTTTAACTTTTCCCGTCGAAAAACGGCATGACATGATTTGTCACCACTCATCGCGAAGAAAAAAATGATGTTATTTTTGAAAAGCTGAGAGCTTCCTGAATACGGCAATACCAAACATCACATGGTTTGATGACGTAGTGCGTCTGGGAGATACCATTTAACAGAGGCGGAGAGGAGTGAGGATGTGGGAGTCCTGGCGGAGTTAGAGAGGTTAAGGCAATTTATCCAAAACCTTTCCCTAACCTTACGCTTAGTCTAGATCTCCTCTGTGCAGCTTAATGTGGTCAATGGCCTGAAATCTGAGTGAAGACACAGGATATAAATGCTCATAGAAATGACTTGGGGCAGGATAATGAAGCTGTTTCACCTTTATAAATCATTATGTTCCCCAAGTCTCTGTTTCTGGGGCATATTAATAAATAATAGTAATTCTACAGTAAATTATATAAAGTCAAGCCTGTAGTTTGTTAGAAAAGTCCCCTTGAAATGTTTCATTAGCCTTACATCATTTTAAAATGTATAATAATGTAGCAGTTGAACGACTTGCATGAACTAGTATGAGCAGTATCAGTGGTAATACTAATTTAAGTAGTAGTAGGAGGATATAAGAAATACTTTGACAGTGATAAAAACATTTGTAGCAGCACTGCAACTTTCTAATTGTCATATTAGACTGACGTAACCTTGTTGTATTTGGCTGTATGCACCGCGTGGTGAATCATGGTCCTTCCAAAGAGGCTCCTGAGGTTTGTTTTAATCACCTATGAATGAGTGTGAAGCTGCCTACTGTCTGACTGTGAAGTCAGCAGCCCAGAGGGTCTCTTAGCATGCTAATGTGTCAGACCTCTGACTCGGCTGAAGTGGCTGCTTCACTTTGGTCTGAAAAGCGCGGGTTTCTGGCTATACTCTGGACCCAGTCGTGTTTGACCTATTCCTTGACATTTTAGTATTGACATTTTCTGCAAATTAGAGCTGTGAGCCACTGGCCTCAGTTTAAAGCTCCATGGGTGATCCCACAAAAAAAATGTTCAGCACTTAACCTTTTAATTATTCTTTCTTCTACAACCAGGGATTACCTTTAGCTCCACTCTGTGGGAGACAATTTCCTCTTTATATGAAGACAAATGGACCTCCAGATATCTGAGGAAACGAATAGATTTGAATGTGTAATTCAGAGAGGTACAGCTGCAGAAAATACGTGCAAACTTCACTGGAGTTTCTAAAAAAGTGTCTTGATCGCATGGTGACTTTGGACTTTAAAGGCGCAATAAGCGTAAATTCATCATTTCTAGATTGAAGGAATTAAAAATCGCTATGTGAAGAACTAGAGGTGTAATTTCATCTGGAGTATAGCATTACGTCACACACCTTCTCTCTGTGTTGATCTCCAGCCCATTGTTTACAAGCCGGTCCGGCTGCTCGTTCATGTACGTTCATGTGAATCGCCGCCTCCTCCTTCCTCTCGGAGCCCTTGGCCCTCCCTCCCTATAAAAGGCCAGTGAGCAATGGCAGCAAGTATTTTCGAAGCGAAATGGCGGAGAGCGTAACGAAACGTTCACCTGAAGACGACCAGGATCTGACATTACCTCTAAAGAAACAATGATCGTTGGCAAAGAAGTTGTCGGATAAAGAAAGGGACAGAATCCTGATTAACATTGGCCTTGCATTTCCAAGGTGGAGAGCACTGTGAGAGCTAAAGGGGCTACAATCTGACTCGGAGCTAGCTCTTCTTCTCCTGGACAGGTAGCCTAAGTAACAACATAAAGTCAAATGTTTGTTTTAATTAGTGTTACAGTAAGGTTAGGCACATGTCACTATGTCGATTCAATTAAATTTAATGTTACAATCGTAGCATGGGTTAATGTCCGGAGCTTGAGTTATTAGCGGCTCGGTCCCAGCAATGGGTCAGGTGTTGGTTGTGTTAGGTGAGTAGCCCGGCAGCCCAGCTAACATTTGCAATTAGCATTGTAAAATGTAGCCAGGCTAAAACATGGCTCTCACTCACGGAGAAGAGTAGGAACGTTAGCGTTAGCTCCCGGTGTTAGCACTAGCCGAGATCCGGCGTTGGCTATTGGAGTAACTTACAGCTATGGAGCGCTTCTACCAGCTCTTCTAGTCACTGAGCCTCGCCTCCATCTCAGCAAATATATANACATTACTGATCATTAATGTATATGAGCTCAAGGTCAAAGCGAAGATTTGAAGGCTTTTTAACAGCGTAATCATGCTGTCCCAACCCAACAACATTTATTTGGAAACATGGTGGCCACCCTCTGGTGGCAGCATTAATTTTGAGACACAAACCCCTTTTAGCATTGTTTATGTTGTCATTGATAGCTCTGTTGGCAATGTCAGCACAGCTATTGGTGCTAACATAGTTAACGCTGACAAAGAGGTTTTGTGGCTGAAAATGAAACTGCTTACACTGGAGCTACCTGGGGGGAAGCCACTGCAGCAATGCCGTTGCGTTACTACTGTTAATTGCGTTTGAGTGGTGCCACCAGCTAGCTCCCACTTGACCCAGGTGGTACATAGTGCAGAGCGGCCAAAGCTAGCTCACTAGCGGAGACCAGAGGGTGAGCAGTGGCTACTATGTTTCGACATGTTAGCACAGCTAGCTGTCTGTCTGTCAGCAAAGCGAACAGAAAATAAAACAAAAGGCAAGACACAAACAACACAAAACATTAAAATTTCACCACCTCTTAATGGATAGCGCTTTAAAATGCAGCACTAAAACTCACAGAGTCAATGAAGCACTGGACTAAAAGGAAAGGCCTTGTGTATTTCGCATTATTTTGGCTTGCTTTTTCCTTAAAAATTAATCAGTTAGTGACCAGTTAAAGAGTGTCAGGCTATTGGAAGCACAAGTATCGTAAACTGGCATTCCTTCTTTACCTCCACCCCCATTTTGTAGCAAAAACGCCTAAAATGACATACCCAAATTAAAATGACTGTCAGGCAGTGCACAACAGCAAACCTAGCAGTGAAACGATTTCGCTTTTTGCCCCTTTAACACATTCCGTTGGTGCTGATAATCCTGAAGGTTGTGATAGTTGATTTGTTTCAACTTGATGTACAAGATTATTATATTATTATGGGGGATTCTCAATGACAATGTACCATTTCACAGGTAGGTTATGTGCCAGACTATTTCTTCAAACCAACCAGAAAAGATCATGTTTTTGCTCAAAATACCCGGGTTTCTGGCATAATCAATACTGGTAAAACAGCACTGTCTTGGTAAAATAAAAAAATAAAAAAATAAACTGCTTTTCATGGTGCTATCTCAGCAGGAAATGCAGCAATGGCTCTGTAAAATCCAACCACTTTTCATGCCACTTTCCCAGCAGAAATTCAATAATGTCTTTGTAGAAACCAAATCCCAGCAGGAAACCAAGTGATTTCTCAGTAAAAACTAAACACTTCAAGTGCCACTATCCCAGCAGGAAATGCAGAAATGATTTGGTAAAAATCAACCACTTTTCAAGGCACTTTACCAGAAGGAAACACAGCAATATCATTATTATCATATAATATTATGACGTGTGCTGCTGCCTTTCTTGGCCAGGTCACCCTTGTGAAAGAGGTCTTGATCTCAATGGGTCTTTTATCTGGTTAAATAAAGGTTAAATAAAATAAAAATATGTTGGTAAAAACCAACTGCCTTTTGTACCACTATCCCAGCAGGAAATATAGCCATGTTTTGGTATAAACCAACTACTTTTCATGCCACTAATCAAGAAAAGCCGGAAAGCCAGCAATTTCTCGGTAAAAACATTGGTAATGCCCTGTTTTGGTAAAAATCAACTGCCTTTCGTGCCACTATCCCAGCAGGAAACCCAGTGATGTCTCAGTGAAACCAACCACTTTCCGTGCCATTAACCAAGAAGGAAATGCAGCAGTGTCTCAGTAAAAAACAACTGCCTTTTGTGCCACTATCCCAGCAGGAAACACAGCAATTCCTTGGTAAAAACTAACCACTTTGCGTGCCACTACCCAGCAGGAAATGCAGCTTTGTCTGAGTAAAAAACAACCGCTTTTCATGCAACTATCGCAGCAGGAAATCCAGCAAAGTCTCCGTCAAAACCAACTGCTTTTCATGCCACTGTCACAGCAGGGAACTCAGTGATGTCTCAATAAAAACCAACAGCTTTTCGTGGCACTATCCCAACTGGAAATACAGTGAGGGGTCCCTATAAAGTGCTCACAGTGAGGGATAAAAAAGCAGCTGGAAACACAGCAATGATCTGTTAAAAAGTCAGTCAGTCCTCGACTATAATCAGTGCTACTGTCCTGGTCCAGTAACTGCCTGGAGGCTGTCTGACAACTGGTCTCAAATGTCATGTGACTATGGCTGTGCAGGTCCCTTGAGATAATCCCATATCTACAGTATACACACGTGATGGTCAAAGATTTTATTACCAGTATGTGTGAGGAACAACAGGCTTAAACACAGAGAAGAAAGTGACGTTGAGTATTAATATCTATGTCAAATCTTATCATGACCTTTGCTGGAGAGCCTTTGTTAGGTCACATGTTGACAGACAGACAGAGCTGCAGGTTGAGTTTCCAATTATCAACTTAATAGCAAAATTACAGCTCAGTATCTGCTGTACTGTTTGAGCTAACTAATGTCACACTGTTGCCAGAACTATATGCGTTGGCCACACTCCAGAGACACTCAGCCACAACACTCACACTGTAATCTTCAATCCTGGCACATGATTGCAATTAAGGCATTTTAACTTCTCATTAAAAGAAACGCCAAGAGTTTCCAACAGTTTCTTTTTAAAAAACATAACAGATGATATATAATTGAGTGTGGCCACAGAGATCAGACCTCGGCTCAGCCCTTTACTTTCATAAAGGCCACAGAAACATTACTGATCATTAATGTATATGAGCTCAAGGTCAAAGCGAAGATTTGAAGGCTTTTTAACAGCTACAATAAAGAAAATCACATAAATAAAAGTATAAATCTATTTTTTGCTCCCAGATGTTTCCAGTCTGAGCTGCGCTCGTGTTTTTAAAGCATCATTAACTGTTAAGTGAAACGTATCCCCTGCACTTTGTGTATGTTTGGTTATCAATACTCCCATTTCATTTCATGAGAAACCTTTGTGGCTTTTTAATAGCTGCTGCTGCACAACCACCATCTGCTTGCAGTTGACCTGATGCACGTTTTACACCACACTGCTGCTATAACCATGGCTGTGTGGTCCAAATTGATTCCCTCACGTCATAAAGTATCCATTCTGTGCAATTTACTCTAGTGAGGCTCCGGTGTTATGGGTGGATTATAATAACAGTCCTCTTCATTAGAAAAGAACACTAATGCTGGTGGAGGGGGATGTGGAACGTAGATAATGACCTCTGTAATATGCCAAATTTAAATGATGTCTTGTACAATGGAGTAGCAGAAGCTTAATGCTCTCTTTTATGGAGGCAACTCACTGCGGCTGAAGGTTTTCCCGTCAGATGATCTCTCCCCAGTTCCCATCTTCAACACACGGATATGACAAGGATCTCAACACCTTGTGTGTTTGAATACTCAAAATAGATGTGTTGCCACTCAAAAGGCAAAGCTTACATCATTTACCTGAGACAGCTGTCAAGATGTGACATGACTTGTTGAGATACAGCTATGATGATTTGATTAGTATTTTAGGAGAGACGCTTTGTTTCAGGTTTATAACGTTATAGATGTGAGCTTGAAACACAAAGTACGTCCTAAAATAAAAGTTAAAAAAAAATCATATAAATTAAATTAATGCAAATGTTCAGAGTTCAGCATGAAGCAATGTTCATATAGACACTTGATTTTCTTTACATGACGGTGGCAACAAAACAGCTTGGACAAAAATAGGGCAATTTGTAGGTCAAAATTAACATCATAAATACTAAATGACATTTCCAGTAACGATCCTTTCCCAAGCATCTACCAGAAGATTTATAGAGTTGAAAACAAGCAGCAAAGTCCAGGGCTGAAAAATGAAGCCAACACGGAAACGCCAAAAACTGCAGTTCCTCTAATGGCCACTAGAGGCTGGCTCCAAGAGCGAGTCAATCCCCATAGTCCTCCATGTTAAAATGCTCAACTTTACAGCAGAAAATGTTTACAGCCTGGTACAAAAAACAGTTTTGGTCTCTATAGCTAATTTCCCTGTTTATGACAACTTAGTCTGAGTGGGTGGAAGTTCGCTACATAGATCAGCCTCTCATTGAGCGGAACGAGCCACTCGCTGAAGTCCCGCCCTACCACCTCCGGTTGTGTAGCAGTTTTCAACACGTCCTTTNTGAAGTCCCGCCTACCACCTCCGGTTGTGTAGCAGTTTTCAACACGTCCTTTACTAACTTTTGCGGTGTTTGATCTTGCGGGGATGTAGCCATTTTTCTGCCATGGTACGCGTCCTGTAGGCGATATTTTTCTGGGTGTGTTACACCAAAACCTGTTTCCCCCCGGCAATATTTTTGCAAGCGCACTGTTGCTGGCACCGCCAAGAACGACTGTGATTGGTTGAAAGAAATAAAAGAAGCCAGGGCGTTTTTTTCTCCAATCTTAAAGTGAGAGTCGGCGCAGCCAGACCTTTCTTTTCTTGAGAAAGGTCTGGTGAGCGAGACTAATGACAACTATACAGGGGATGAATTTTTTTTAGTAACTCACCAATTTACACTTTATTAAGCCTTAAAGTTACGCATATTTTAGGGCATGGCTGCTTTGAGTGACAGGCTGTCTGCAAATCGGCACCTCGGGCACTCAATCCCAACTCGTCAAATACCACCCATATGTCAGCTAACCTAAACATCAAAATGTGAAGTGCTAGGTAGTCCCTTGCATCAGTTTTGGACGTTCACAGATGGTGTCTCAATTGACGCTTGTCACATGCACTGTGTCTTTTGAAAATACATTCCGTTTTCACAGGAAATGTACAGGTTCTTCTTATTACATGCATACCATCTTTTTCAAAAAAACTTAGGATGTTTTTTACATTTATTTCCTTAATTTTAGACAACAAAAGTCCCTGGTTAGGTTAAGATGACAAAGTCATGGTTTGGCTTAAATTAAGTATGGCTGTCATGAACATAATGTCACATCATGTGACATAGGGCATAACACACATCCTAAGCGTAGTAGGGTACGTATACTAGCACATGACATTGTTATTAAAATAACTCCACTGACTTTTGGTTTTACACAGGAAACAAAAAGCGGGCTCCTGGGTGAAAGTCTGCTGTTTGTTTGACCTATCCACCTCTACTCCCAACCACCCTCTACAGACTTGCTCACTCTTTACACTACAGTAGTTGCCAGCACTGTCACAAATAGCTGCCACCTAATGCGCATCATATCCCTGCAAAATGTGTCTCCGTATGTGTCTGAAACCGACATCCACTGACAAAGCGACGATATTTGACGAGTTTGGTTGTGGCTGGTGGTGTCAGGTATAACTGTCGCCAGTGTGTATCTAACCGCCGCAAAAGGATCCTCTGTACGTCAGCATGTGATGCTGAAATCACTGACAAAGCGGCTGTATTTGACGAGTTGGGATTGAGAATAGGCTGGGCTTTCAGGCAGATTTACCCCTGACTCCTGCACAGCCTCAACCTCTCGTCCAAATATGGTCACTTCTGGCCCCACCCCCCCAAAAAAGATGGCGACAGCTGAAATGCTAAACTCAAGGCTTCAAAACAGGAATCCACAAACCAATGGGTGACTTCAAGTGTTACCAATTACTAGTTACCCTGTTAAAACTGTAATAAATAACACAAAAACCCAATGTAAGTTATTTAATTTGATCACTTTTTGATTACTTTTCTAACAAATGTTTTAAACAGGGCAATACAACTGAAAAATGTCTAAAATATTGGTGTGCTGGCCTGCATGTTTTAGTTGTTCATCACAGCTGTTTTGTTGCCACAGTCAGTAGGACTGGATTAATTTCGTCCGTAAATGTGTTTTCCAAAACAGCATCATTTAGCTTTTACTTGTTGACAATAATTGTAACACATTTTTTTCATAATTTTAAGTTTTCAAAACAGCTTTTTTTTTCTTTTTAATTGTTTAAATTTATTTTCATGTCATTTTTATATCATAGAAAGAAATCATCCACAAATATTGTTCTTAGGTTTTTGTGTACACAGTTAACACTAGCTTAGAGAATTACAGACAACATCAATAAAAATATCTCTGAGTGTTTGCTCTCCGACCTCTACGTCTCTCTACCAGCCTCTATAGTGGAGCAGAAGTGGTGGTGTCAGATGCATCCGTGCCTTGACGGGGAGGAATGCAAAGTTCTTCCTGATCTGAAGGGCTGGAGCTGTGCTACAGGGAACAAGATCAAAACTACTAAGGTAGGTTACAGTACCACTTTCAAAAACCATCACTGATAAATGATAAAATGATTGTTAATTAAACTTCAGTTAATAGTTATTTAACTGGTCACAAACACTGACACAATAATTACTAATGGTAAATGATGATATTTTAACAGTTTATTGCTGCACACAACATTTTATACATCGTATTAAATATTAGTTAATGGCTTGTAAACTGTTTATTAACATTATTTGGGTGGCTATTATAAAGTTGCACCTGATTATTCTAGCACTAATAATAATTAGTCAATATTATTATTAATTCTATTGTCTTGTAACAGTAAAAAAAATATTAATTTAAGTTTAATTAATTATTAATTTACCATTTATTAATGAGGGTTATTATTAAGTATTTAACAAGCTAGTGGGCATCACTGCTGCCAAAAAGACGCTGGCTCCACACTGGAAACCTCCTCACACAGTTACAAAGGCTCAACGGATTAACACATACATTGATATAATTACTATGGAGTGACGAGAGTACATGGTGCGCGTACCGATACTATCTCAGCATGGAAAGCGATGGCAAATAAAATCTAGGATTTGCTGTAATCATCATTACATCAATTTTGTTTTTTTGTGTTTTGCTTGTATAAATCTGAGACCAAAAAAAAAAAGTATTACCAAACAAGCACTTTTATGATATTCGAACCTGTTGAATGTGACCTCGCACACTTCAAACTCCTCAAAGTCAACCGGCTGCGGCTTCTCCAACAGTCTTCCTCCCTGCCTTTACCTAAAAACAGCTAGTGTTTGCAGTCACTGCTTAGACCCCTCTGGGGCCTGTAATCAATGGGCTGCCATGTCTCCTTAGCACTTTCAGGCCACTTTGAGCACCCAAACTGGCCAATTACTCACTCCAATTACCTGCTTTTAACGTTGTAACATGAGGCGTGTATCCTTCACTGTGTTATGACGACCCGTAGACTTTAGTTCTGCCTCTCTCCATGTACTTAATTATTTAAACTGGCCGCACCACACCTGCCTGGAGCCGGGAGCCTGGAGCCTGGGGCTATTGATTCAGGGACTTGTCGGGACCTCAAAATGGGATATATTTATATAATTTTTTTCCTTTTACTGGTCCAGGGCTTTGAGACGAGCCTGTCTAACATCAAGAGACAGATTTAGTTAATTTTGGTAACTTAGATGATGATAAGGCTGTAGAGTATGAGAATTAACATATCTTTTCCTTTGTTGTCTTCTCTGTGAACGCCTGGAAAGATTTCTGCCGACAGAGACCAGCTTTGGTAACGTCAGATGCTTCGCAGTGCAGTCCAGGTAATAAATCTGCTTTTATATTTGAAGGTTTTACGTCTCTTTTTATTGTGGTCCTAACTTACAAATGAAAAATACAGAGAAATCCCCAGCAGGGACCATTAATGTGTCTCATTATTACCTCATTGCACAAAAAGAATGTGTGCATATTATTTACTACACAGCGTCATTCCTCACTGTCATTAAAACAGACAAGGCAAACGGTATCATTAACCACTTTTCCCAGTGGTGTAACTCCACCAGAGAGAGGAGCGCGAGAAGAGGTGTACGATCCACAAAGACAACAACAACCTGTTCAAAGCATCAGCATTACCCAGTGGATTTATCTCGCACACCTTTGAACTCAGCAAGAGAAACAAGTTTCTTAAGTTTTAAATCTTTCTGCAGGCTGCCTGAAGCAGCGGGAGGTCGGACTTTCTTGTTCACCTCTGCAGAGCGTTTGGGAAAACAGCACAACATAAACATGGGACCTCCAGCTATACCGACCTCTGTTGCTCTGTATCATAAATGCATTCATTCACACCGGAGACACCTTGAGAATTCACAGTGTAAACAAAGCAGTGACTGGCTACTACAAATCTCACGACACAGCAGGGAATACAGTCTGTCAGTGTGGAGGAAATCTCACAGTGATGAACAGGGTCTGACATGCAAAGATGCTGAGCTGCAGCACTACAATCTGGGCAGTTAGAGCTACAGTTGAAATTGTACATTTTGGACTTGTAAACAGTGGGGACGGATTGATATGGGTAGATAACCTTATTATAATTTTTTTAGACTAATATTGGGACTGCAATTCTGTATGCCATTTTTTTTTTAAAGATCCTTATCCTTTGTATTAAGCAATACATCATTTTATAGTATGACCAACACAACACTAAATACAGTTAACATATAAACTGCTCATCTGTGTGGGCCAGGCCTACATGGTTATGTTGGAATGAGATGAATTGATGCATGAATTGATAAGGATAACACATAAAAATAGAATGATGAGAAAAGACATTGAACTGTTTGCTCTGGTCATTTGATTGGTGCAAAGAACACACTCACTAAGTTTGAGAACGCTAACCCTAGTCTTACACCCATTTTACATATTAAACACAAAAATCCAACTGTACACCAACACAGATTTCTTTCTGACTAACGTTATCTTAATTAGTATGTTAATTCACGGTAAACCAAACTTCACTCGAGCTCAACACAAACAAAATCAAACTCACCAAAACCATTTTTTTAACCAGGAAGTCTGTTCTATTAATGTGTGCTTATTCCTCCTTTTTCTATAAATGATTACTTTTTTTGATGAATGGGATGTTTCCCAGTAACCACGTTAACAGTGAAGTGGCGGTGGGCAGTGCAAGAAGAAAAGATGCAGTGTCTTGTTTTGTGTGATAAGTTACAACCTCGTCTACATTTCAATGATTCCTCACCAATAGACAGATACACAGAATAATGTAGTAGTGGTTCCCCTTGCACATTCAGAAGTCATGACACAGATGTGTGATTTTATTTTATTTTTATTTTTTCATTTTTTTGATTTAGGTTCAATTTAGATTTAGATTCAGTTCTTTTCAGTCCAATTCAGTTCAATCCAATTCACTTGTATTCAATTCAATTCAATCAAATCCAATTCAATCCAAGTCAAAAATACCAAAATTGTTTGGTCCCTTTAAGTGATACCAAAATCTGCCTTGGCCCCTGGACTATGTTGATAAGCTAATTTACACATAATACGGCTGCTGTACCTTTACTAATAGGCTCAAATAAAATTTGCGGCTCCAGACAGGTTTAATTCTTTTGTTTTTGGACCAAAAATGGCTCTTCTGGTAGTAAAGGTTGCTGACCCCTGGTTTATACAGAGGTAAGGCTGCTACAACAGTTGCAAGGCAACAGCACACATAAAATGGCTGATTAAAATGGAAATGCCCTTTCTTCTTTTGCTCTGTTTCTATGGAATAACATAGCATTATTTAGCTATGGAATTGTAAAAAATCTTCAATCACAGTACTATATTATAACCTGTAACTTCAAGCCTTACAAACATGTAATATTAACATCATCATCATAAACATGTTGTTGACTGCTCCTCCCTCAGCCTCTAGACCGTGGTCGGGAAGCACACAGTCTGCTCCGATCATCAACACCTGTCTGCTCTCAGTGAACCCACAGTTTTCTCTGTCCCACTTGACCACACACACGTTATAGTAAACGATGTAATATTTAAACACACGGATTGCACTTAAACCTGGTATTATTCACAGTAATTCACAGAACAGTTCTAATAACGATCCATCATAGAGACAACCATCTCTGAATCTTTTCTAATCTCCTTTCATAGAACTGTGGCACACATTTAAGACTGACTTTGATCACTTAAGCGGATAAAAATAAAACGATAATAAAAATAAAATCATAAAAACTAAACTCTTAATTAAACAAGAAGTCCTGCCTTACATTTCTCACTTTTGAAATGCAAATAAAAATGAGGAAGGGGACAAAACAAGTAAAGAAATAAATAAAGAAGAAGAAAAGGAATCCCATTGGTCATGTTACTTACATCTCTGTGATGTACAAACAACTGAGAGGAATGTTAATGTGCATAAAAAATGTGTAATAAACCCAGTCCACCTTGACCAGATATTTGTGAATTTTAAGGAGCACGTCAATTTCTCCATTCTGCATATTTAATGATCTATCTCTGTTCAGTCAGCAATCAAGGGAGCGTCAGGTGGTAGGTTAAAGTATCTTTATCGTTATTTTTTTGCATGCCAATATTGCCTTTAAGGTTCTGCCTTCTGAGTTTATTACTTGTGAGATATTACTTATGCACAGAACATCAGATCTAAAAGGGATTAAGGTGCTGAATACCTCCTCTAAAGTCTGCTGTGTACTCTTCCAACAAGTGATCAAAACAAAGCAGCGCCAGGCTATACGGTAATGATTTGCATTATTCATCTGGTATTGCCTCCAACAATCAGAGTCAGTGGTTCTGTGACGCCTCTGCAAAGCTCATAAAAAGTGTTATCTCACGCTGCCACTTGGGCCAATCACGGTGCAAAGTATTCTGCAGTGCAACTTCACATTGAATATTCTGCGACTCAAAGCACTGTTTGCACCGTGGGTGTGTTTGTATCAGATGCAGGTTTTCATGTCGTAGTAACATGTGAGCCTGACAGTGAAATACAGATTTTTCTTGTCCTCCTGCTATCTTATGTTCTCCATTGCTCACCTACTAAATTAATGCTAAAATCAAATTCAAATTAATGCAGAACGACATGTCGCCTACAAATTTCCCTCAAGAACAGTCACGGTAACACTGTATGGCGAGACACGGATAAAAACGTTTTGCTTTTTCTGTCAGAGTAGGGGAAAGAAAATGTCCAAAATACACATTCAGGTGTTTATTTTAGTTCAGATTTCTTTTCTGGAAATGTGTGCAAAAAGTGCATTTTTAATTAGACAATGCCTCATTAGCATATTTAGACACAACTCAGAAAAGTTGTAATACAAGAAAAAAAATGTCTTAACATGAGTGATCAGCTGAAGAAGTTTCATGGTGATATTTCATAGTTAATTTTTTCTACCCTATTCACCTGTACTGTCTTACTTTTGCTCTAAAAGTCTTTGGAATTTTACAATAAATATCTTTAAAGGCCATTTTCTGAGTTTGTTCTCATACTCTGAGCCAAAAATCTCCACTTGAGTAGTCCTAAGTTTTATTCCAATCTATATCCCTAAGATTTTTTTTTTTTTTCAGAGGGGTTTGTTCCTATATCATTCATAAACTGATTTTTATTTCATTTTATTCCTTTTTATGGCTGTTGACATTGTTTTCTGATTTATGTAGTGATTAAAAGATATATCTAAAACAGTGGTTTCTACCTGGTCCAGCCACGGGGTCCAGATTTCTCCTTAGTTATTAGTTCAAGGTCCACACAGTTCAATACATTCAGTGTCATACTTCTGGTTTTCTGTCTCTGTTAAGTTGCTGTCTGTTAGTCACTCACTCTGCAGCAGGAAACAGCACAAATAAAAGCTCTGTGCCAAAAATTCACTGTACTTAAAAATTAAGAATGTTTTTTACTAACTTGACACATTGTAGCCCATTCAGAATGGACCCATGACCCACTTCTGGACCGCGACCCACCAGTTGAGAAACACTGATCTAAAAGTCCCCCTGTAAAAATGTTTGACAAAAACGTTTCAACAAAGTGACACAAGAATTTTGAAGCTGGCTTTATCCAATGTTCAGATTTCTGATGTGGAAATAGAGTAAAGAGAATGTGGAAGGTGGACTATTGCAAGCACTGTAAGTTATTAATAATGCAGAACACTGTGGATTGGGCTGCACTGCCAGATGCAAATCCAGAGCTTCATTACAGACTAGGAATGCACGTGATTAGTCGTCTTAATGATTAAACATCCGCCCCCGCACTAGTCGGCAAGGTAAAGGCTTCAGGAAGTTCATGGAATATGTTGAGCCTGAATACACCGTGCCGAAACCTTTTTTTAGACTAGTCGACAAGTCTTAATTACGATTTTGTTTAGTAAATTAGTTGCCAGGAACATCACTATTACAGACCCCCAAATTTAATGCTTGAAGTGAGGGTTAACGACTGCACCGAGAACACTGGCCTCAATTGTGTTCCTCACTTGCCACATCTTTTCAATTCCCCCAAAAGAGCCAATATGCCACCAATATGCAAGCTAATAAGCAACTAGTTAATGGTGAATATTTGAACCTTAATATAAAGTGTTACCACAGTCACTGTAAGTTGTGATTTGTGGCAATAGTTACTCAGTAGGCCTGACATTAAAACTGAATTTGATGAACCTGCAGTGTCTCTGCTTTCTGTTTTTGCTGATTTCACAGGCAGATTCTCACATAAAAATCCTGCCTGGTGCAGCTTTAAAATGCCCATACTATGAAACCTCAGACTCGGTAGTCACAACACAAAACATATTGCTGAGAAGGACACTGTGGTGTGCCAATTACATGGCTGAATTACACAAACACAAGCCCATGCACCTGCTGTGTTAAATCTTTCAGCCAACCTCACTTCAGGCACTAAATGGAAATGAATCCTTTGCCAGTTAAATTAGCACTTGTCAGCCACCAATTAAACGAACACAACACCCACTGAAGACTTAGTTTTCCTCTCAGTATTTTTAGCATTGTTTCAGACAGTCACTCAAATACTGTTAATGATTTCCCCCCCTCCTGAAGTGAGGCACGGTGTATAGATCCATCTCTGAAGACATTTTCTCTTCTGACAAGAAGCAGCTCTGCTCTTTGTCTTTTCGGCGTGGAATTATTCTCAAATTAGTACCACATTAATCACAGTGACAGCTGAGAATGTAAATGACTCTGTAAAGGGAAGAATTTATTACAGCCAGTACAGGGAACAGCAAAGTGCTGCGACAACCTAAATTTATGGAAACTCTTTACCCTGTGTTTGATATGATTATGCAGGTTTTCTTGTCAAGTGATGGCCTGATGGTTTTTGGATTGTTTTGCTTTTCTGCATAATTGAGGATGATTTATACGACACTGTGCAGCGCGGTGCTGCTGCTCTGGCGTGTTCTGTGTCAAACGACTCATTTGTGAATTAATCTAACCAGGCTGTCAGAGCTGTGTGTTCCCTATCAAAAGTTCAGCATCCATAATGGAGCCTTACAAGTTCGACGACGGCTTCAGTCAGTCCGTCAAACCTACGTGGCAGCTGCCAGACGGTTGGAATCGATAGCGGACGTCATTATGAAGGTTGTTATGTTATGTTCCTCGAGAGCCTTTTCCAGAATGTACTTTTGGAGGAGCAGAGGAGCTGCCAGTCAGCCACTGGGCTTCATGACAGGCAATTTAATCTCAAGGAGAATGGAGGTCTTCAGAGTATCTGACAGCATCGAACTAGGGGAGAGAAAACCTCGGTGTGAAGCACAAACCCAACTCACTAGCATCCTTCATCCTGAATACTGCCCAACACCCTAACGGAGAGATCAATGTGCTGATACATGAAGCCAATATAAGTCTTTTATGAGATTCTGGAGTGATACTGAATCTGAAAGAATTCCACAACTTGACCTTTATACTTGACTGTTGTCTTTCACTCTGTCAGAAGGACTGCACCGCACAGAGAGCAGCCCGACCTGAACCCTGCAGGTTGAGTGGGGCAAGGTTTTTTCCGACACTGGTGCTAAAACGATACTTTTAAAACGGCAACGGTGCTTCAACAGAACTCGAACCTGGACTTCTAAAAAATAAAACACAAACCATGTCAATGACACCCGACACACACACACACGTGCCTGAGGCAACGCTTCTCACACGGGCTCTGCAGGTGTGCTATCCTGTTAACAAGGGTGCCAAATCTAAAAGTAAGGGGTTCTGCAACACAAACGCACTGCTCAGTAAGGTGGTGTGGCCTGAGAAGTTTCTTTTGTCTTCGAGTACAGGTTAAAAAAAAAAAGGCTAAGCTAAAAGGGCATTCCATGATGCACTGCACCTTCTCCGTTTGTGTTTTAGTCAATTACAATGTCACGTGTCATCAGCTTGCACTGTATGAACATTTACTGGCCCCCGCCCATCCACTGGGCAGGGTGGACCTTGATGTTGTTAGTTTTGATATTCTTTTACCAAAATACATTATCAGTTTTCAGGCAATTACAATGATGTTTTTCACTTGCTAGCATCATACAATAATGGCAATATCCATCCAGTCAACATTATACAGTTGGAATAGGCAGTTTAATTTTAACATCATTGGACACAAATCCTATATTGAACTGTAATCACACTGTGATTCAAGTGGTCTGAGAGAAAACTAGACTTGGCTCTTGGCTCTGTTTTCAGGCATTAGAAAATCTAGCCTGTTAGGGAGACTTTGGCCAATCACGGGTCACTTCAATAGAGGGCATTTCTACTCACAGTTCTACAAATGCATGCACATGCGCATGTCCCTTCAGTGAGAGCCTGATCAATGGCAGAAAATCCTGCAGAGAAAGTTGCTATTCCAGCATTGCCAACAACTGCAAATTAACCCAAAGAAGGAAAGCTGACTTTAAAAAACAAAAACAGAACCAAAA
The DNA here is from genome assembly GCF_006386435.1 of Epinephelus moara. Lineage (NCBI taxonomy): Eukaryota > Metazoa > Chordata > Actinopteri > Perciformes > Serranidae > Epinephelus > Epinephelus moara. The sequence continues at coordinate 17,799,233 of NC_065528.1, forward strand.
GGAGAGTCTGACAATAAACACGCATCAATATTGGTGAAGCGATTCAAAGACGATGGAGAAAATTTTGCTGATAGCTTAGCCTTCTGCTAACCGGAGCCAAAGGCTCACAACTGTGGCCCAATGTTCATCACAGTGTGTCACTCCCCATCACTATAGACCACCTCACAAAGAAGAGCGGGCAGCAGCTCCAGAGAGCCGCAGCAACCCAAATCCAGCAAGCATAAACCCCAGCTACAGGTGACTAGACAGCCCCGACTCCCCACTGGATCAGCAAACTTTCTGTTGCTGCCATTACACAGGTTAGACCCTGCAGTATCACTGGCCACCAGCCTGGTGTGACACTTGGCTCTGGGGGTTTTCCACTTGCAAAATTCAAGCCGCTACAGCCACTGACCGAAGGTCCATCTCCAAAGCTGCTGCCTGCTTTCCTCCTGGAGAAGAAGTAGCGGGAAGCAAGGTGGAGGCACCATGGGGTGGCTAGCTAATTATTGTCTCATTTATGGTCTGATAAACAGAGATAGAGAGACAGGCAAGGAGGGGCTGTGTGAAAACACTTCGGTCAACTCTAGAATGAAATAAGATTAAATAAATCAATGTATGGGAAACACTGTATTAAGTGTGCACATGTCTTTGATTGTCTGGTGGGAGGGGCTTAGGACAGAGAGGGAAGGGCTTGTCCACATTTCTGTCTACCCCAGCTTTAATCAGGAGATTCCCAAATACAATGACAAAAGCATTCCTGCTCCTAATCAGACAAACCCTTCTGAATTTAGAGACTCCATGGCCTAGACCTGTAGCACCACCCTTATGATAAACTACTTCTAAGCCTCCACAAAAAGAAAACTGTGAGCATGCAGCTTGTTTCATCCAACTCTTCTCCAGTATGAAGCCTCTTAAGGCCTCTGGCTGGGGTTTTAGACCTTTAGCCTTATTTTTCATCTGAAGATAATGAGCTTTCTCACAGTGGCAACCATTAAAAATAAACTGCAAGAATAAAAAGAGCCTCCAGTGTTGAATAATGCATCTGATTTTGTAGTTGCTTTGCCAACAGCTTTGACATGTCAATCAGTGTGGGTGGGTCTCATGTCTTCCTTCTCGGATCTTCTGTTGATAAAGTTGAGTTTTATTACTGTGGGTCGTGTCCTTTTCTTTTTCTGCTCAGCCATGGTATCAGTCTCTGCTTATGTCAAGTGCTCGGCTTCATTGTGTTACACCACTCAGATAGAGAGAGGCAGGCGTTTGTGTACAATATCGATAAAAATGATGTGAAGTACCATTCAAACACACAAATATATTCAGTGTTGCTTGTGGGGGTGAGTTTCTTAGATGGAGTTTTGATGTTAGTAGCATTCTGATGGCTCTGATTTCATTTTAACACATTTTCTTTCTGCCACAGGTGAACCAACAGGTCCGGTCTTTGTCGGATCATCAAAAGAGAAGTAATGCAAAGGACCTTTCTGTAAATAGAGACTTCCTTTCTTCTGGACTGCAATTAATTTTTGAAAGTACTCTGAATGCTTCTTCTTGAACTCTATGGACATCAAGCCCTGATCATTCAGCTCTTCTTTTCGGAGGACTCCATATGATTAGCCTTACGGGACCGCAGGATTTATTCTCTGACATTGTACTGCTTGTAGTGGGATACAATGGTGAACTTTGCCTATGTGTTGATTTCTAGAGTAATATGTCCTCTACGGGGGATTTGCATCACAGGTTGACCGGAGAGAACGGCAGGTCAGTGTGTTGTAAGCATCGCAAATATTCAATACAAAATGTGATTTTGTTTTCTCAGTCGATTGTGGCTTTCTTCTCTAACAACGTGTAGTTTCAAAGGTTCAGATAAAGATTAAAATACGTGGCTGAGCAGCAGTTATTCAGGGTGATTTTCAAAGAAATACACAACCACATTCATCAGTGTGTCATTCATACTCTGCGCCATAACACAGAAAGGGAAAACAGACCTTATTTAGCTAATACTCAGCATAAACCCACTACACATTATGAGGAACGCTGACCTAAACCAGTGCTGTGGAAAGGTATAAACTGATCAAACCTATCAGCTGTTAACGGACAGAAAGTTGGATCCGGTCGTGGTTTATCTTTGCTTTGAAAATCACTCTGCCATTTCCTGCCGCTTCTGCCAGATTTTCTTTTTGTATCACAGCTCTGGAGTTCAGATTCTAGACAACAGCAGTGTAAATTAAACACACAGCATCTGGTCACTGGCTGTGTGATGACAACAATGTTCCCAAAACTGTTTTTGACTAGTGACTCCAGTATGATTTGCTGATCACCTCTCAGTAGGTATCGCTGACACTTCCTTTGTCTGTGTAAGTGATGACATCAGTAATAAACTATGGTTGTGTAACTAAAGCCATGTGTCTTCTAAGCATCTGTGCGCTAACAATGACTGGTTTTTTAGCCACATTAGCAGCATGGCTCATGGGATGGCAAGGCCAGTCTGTCTGTTATTGGTATTGGCAGGGTATGCCTTGTTGAATGTCATCAGCCTATCTGCAAATAACATGACATTCACCAATGGCAACGTGTTTCTGTTTTGTGTAACGGCATCCCGCCATCAAGGGACAATAGAAAACGTGTTTAGGACGAACAGAAAACAGAAAAAGGTGCATCTAATATCACTGTGCATAAAAAAAATAGGGTTGTCACTATATCAGAATTTTAAACTTAAATACAATAGTACAACTAAAAAACGATCCTCGATACCCATTTCAATACCACGGCAAAAGGGAGCTTTAAAAAGGGTGTTTTAAATAACAACCTGCACACAGTGCTGGTACAGAAAAAGTCACTGAGCACACACCTTCAATCACATTGAGAGTTTGTTGCCCTAACGGCCACAGGTTTAGCACCAATACATTTTCTTCCCCTTTAAGTGCATTTCCATCCACCCCTTTTTATGTGCATTTTCCATCAGTGCATAAAAACCCTGATTGGAAATGTCCAAAATTCTAAAAACATCTCTAAATATTGCAAAAACGTTTTTATGCTAGGGGGAAGCTGAAATGTAAATGCAACTCTGTGCAATGGAAACATTCAGTGAATAAATGATGACATACAGTCAGGAAGTAGAGTCACTGCATAGGGCAGTGCGAGCGCTCTTCATTGTCTCTCGAGGCTTTTAACAGCTCATGCATGCACACAGGACTGTTAGCAGAACTCTTCCTAGAGCACATAGCTGTAATATATGTTGTTCAAAACTCTCTTTTTCCATTGTCCAGTGTGCTCTCTGTTATTACAGAACAAAAATTAAACATGACTGTTTTGTTTTTGCTCCAATTTTTCACAAGTTTAAGATAAAGATCTAAGACATTTTCATGCACTCAAGACATATTTCTCTTACAGAAGCGCATTACATTCACTGAATAAATAAAAAAAATAGACACATTGTCTCGTAATTACGAGATCTTATGTCGTAATTATGACTTATCTCAATGCGCTTCCGTAGTCTACAGATATAATGCTTTTATTCTGAAAAATGTTGACCGGAAGTACCTTCCTTGTGTTTCTCAGTGGACTCACTTTACAAATCAGCTTTCGTTAACGTTATTACGATATCAGCGAAAGGCCTATTGTAGTACGACATAACATTTCACTAATGTAAGATGTCTCCAATGATGTTTACCTGAATTTGGCAGTACATCCAACCGGCTTCACAACTGCAGAAGTCAGTTATGACAATAAACTCCTGTCAGGTCAAGACCCTAATGAGGACAATGAGCCTACAGATAAATATCTCTGAGATGGTTTCTCATAGTTTGTACAGAAATTCTTCAGTTGTAAAAACCTTAAGTTGCATCAATTGTTTGGGTAGCTAGTCTTACACGATTTTGCAGGTGAAGACACTGGATGTGAAGGTCCTGAGCTGGTGTGGTGACACGTGGTCTACGGTTGCAAGTCTGGTTGGATGTGCTGCCAAATTCAGGGAAACATCATTGGAGACATCTTATGGGAGTGAAATGAACATTTAATTGGCGGGCAACGGCTCTGGTGGACATTCCTGCAGTCGGCATGCCAACGGTACGCTCCCTCAAAACTTGTGACATCTGTGTCGTGTTGTGTGATCAAACTGCACATTTTAGAGCGGCCTTTTGTTGTGACCATCCCAAGACACACCTCGGTAGTAATGATGCTGCTTAATCAGTATCCTGATATGTCACACCTGTCAGGTGGATGGCTTGTCTTGGAAACAGGAGAGGTGCTCACTAAGACAGATTTTAAGAAATTTGCAACCCAAATTTGAGAAAAATACCTTTTCAAATAACCCTTGAAAAATGGGAGCAAAAACAGGAGTGTTGCATTCAAATTTTTTGTCCATTGTTTTCCTTGATTTGAGGTTTGACTAGCGCTCTTTTAATTCTGTCATCTCATCACGCCTTTGTTTTCTGCAGACTTTTGACTGAAGAAATAAGCACCACCTACTGCTTATCTCGATGAACCAACTACCAATATTTCTATAAAAGTCATGGATTGAAAAGTGCATAAAATTCACATTTAAATTGGCTGATTTTCTTTGGTTAAAATTTGTACTACATTTTTCGACAGGAACCCAAGTGCTGTTTCATCTGTGCAGCCTTGGATTAAAAATCTGACTGTAGATTTGTATTTTTTCATATCTTTTGTACTTTCGATACTATAAATTTACAGAGAATGTATCGTTTTAAACACAAAGTATAGAAAAAGTAATGTTGATGCTTTTGACAACTTTAGTTGGAAACACATTCCAATGTTTTTAACACACACCACTACAGCCTGCGGCTATGCATCATTTTGCTGTTGAGTTGTTTTGTGTATGTTGTGTTTAATTGATCCAGTCTTTTATTATCTGTTAATAACTTTCACTGATCATAAAAACAGTGTATGAGCCCGTTGGTGAATAGGAATGTTGCTGTACAGTTATTACCAATCCATATTTTTCAGACCCCCGACAGCTGCAGAAAAAGTTTAAAGTGGCCCGATGACAGAATGTGAGTTCAATCAAGTTAAATCAGCTGCTTGCCTGTCAGCTCTAATTCCCCGGTAACATCAAGGGTCCTTTACAAACTTGTTACCTCAGAGGGGGATCCTCAAGTTATCAAATCAACAGCCAAAGTAGGTTTTCAGCAACTTTAAAAAAGGCCTGTCATGACTCATGTTATCACAGTGGGTGAAATCACGCAGTGTGAAATGAAGCGTTTTGATGTAAACCAGCAGGCAAAATGGTCACTTTATTTTGAAATGCACAGCCCTGCAACAGATTTCTAACTGCTTTGTGGTTTCTTGTTAAATTGTTTCAAATGATTGTCTTTTTTATTTCACCCTGCCTTCCACAACAAGAGCACCATCTGTTATCCTCATGTTGACCCATTCTGAGTCCAATCGTTGTGCTTGGAAAAAAAATGAAACAATCCTGTGAATAATGACTGTATCTCTTTGTTTATCCTTTGAGGGGAAGTGTTAGCACTTGCTCCTCCTGAAATGCTCCAAAATTACAAGATGGTGCTTCATCAAAAAAGAGACACAACAATTCTCTGGCTAGATACGAGACAACAACACCAACAACACAAGTTTTTAAGGTTCAGCCTGACCTACTCTTTCCAAAGACATCACTATCTGTGACTGCTAACAAATGTTGTCAATAAATGTGTTCAGCAATCACGGAACAAAAGATGCTCCTTTTAACTTCAGAACTTGCCAAAGAATCATGGTGCTTTGGTGTTTTCTTCAGCATCACAGTAGTCCAGTGATAACAGTCTGTGCATCCATGGGTACCGTGCAAACATGAACTGCTAATACACGCACATACACACACAAACTTGTTGCTTAAGCTTAATGATCAATGAACAAGGGTCAGCTATCCATCATCACACATGCCGCATGTGTTGCACCCTCAAATTCATTGTTTTCAATGTAGATGCTTGGCAGGTGCTCTCAAACACCAGAGCGACACCGGCGTCATGCATACGCATTCCCGAGCGCCCATTTTTCAGGGCGTGACAACTGCGCCCCGAGATGAACTGAGTTCAACTTTTGGATCGCAGCAGGACGCCCCGCATGTCATGTGATGAGGACAGAATATAGGATCCTTAAATGTTGATTTAAAAAAATATCAGCCATGCATAATTCCTAAAATAATCCAATAATGTAAACGTAAGTTCAATAAACTCAAATAACCTTTTTTTATGCAATCATTAAATGATGTGTTACCTGTGAGCTAGTTCAGGCAGTCAATTCAAGCTGCACTGATTCATTCACATGTGTCACACCTCACTCTCCATATAACATCTACATACCCTCTCAATCTGATGGTCTATAAGCTGCAGAAATTTCCCTCTGCCTTGTCAGTGCCACTGCTGCCCTACATCAGTATTACTGCCTGCTCTTTCCACCCTACCTCCACCCCAGCATCCACCTGCAGCCTCCAGCTGAGGGGGGCAAGGATATTTAATCATCACTCCCCAATACCTGATGTAAACATATCTGTGGGGAGCGATGAGGCCGGAGTCTAGACGCCAGCAACTAACTGTGTTCTGCTGTTGTATTAAACATTTCAAACGTGAGTTGTCTGGCTAAACTGCTGCAACAAACACGATCACATTCATGTCTACATTTGTTCACTATGTGTTTCTGCTAGCACTGACATGATACCAGATTTTCACTGCACGATTATTGTGGCCAATAAAAATTCACGATAAGGATATTATTGCGTTATCTGTAGAAATTTTGGAGGGAAAAAAAGCGATTTTTTTCACATTAGTCTTTAATGTTGTTAATTGTTTGTTTCATTTTTAAGCAAATTAATTACACCAAAAGTATAAGTATAGGGAGTTGGAGAAAGAGTCTGTAACCATAACTGTAAGGAGTAGACGCTGTACCGGGTTGTAGTAGTAGTACCAGGTTGGACCCCTTTTGCCTTCAGAGCTGCCTTAATTCTTGGTGTCAGAGATTCAACAAGGTGCTGGAAACATTCCTCAGAGATTTTGGTCCATATTGACATGATGACATCACACAGTTGCTGCAGATTTGTCGGCTGCACATCCATGATGTGAATCTCCCGTTCCACCACATCCCAAAGGTGCTCTATTGGATTGAGATCTGGTGACTGTGGAGGCCATTGAAGTACAGTGAACTCATTGTCATGTTCAAGAAACCAGTTTGATAATATTGATCAATATTTCACCTTTAAATATCAGAGTTACCGTCAATAGAGAGCCATCTAGACACCCCTAGCTTCTACCTAAAAGGTCAGAGGTTCGTCCCTGGAAACATATATCAAAGGGGGTAAAAGAAAGTTTGAGAACCACTGTATTAGGCGACCTTACAACCCACCGCTCATCAGTCCTGTACCTACACAGACAAAATTCTCCCATAATTTAATATGTGATTCATGACATTATCTCACCTACAATTTTTCCAATATTACATATAATTCTGTTGTCTAGATGAGAGCTTCTTAAATGATTTTAGCTGAGGACCCCAGTGAGATATTAGCCTCCCTTGCTCTGGGAAACAGGCTTATTAAAAAATTTCATACCCCCGTCATAAAGGGACCCACCAGCAACAAGCCTGTAAGTCAATTTGGATCTCAACCCACAGTTCAAGAAGTGCTGCTCCGGATTACTGTTAAGGATTTTCCACGCCTTTTTGTTACATTGCTGACACCTCTCAATTTCCAAATGTTTCTCTTTTGGGAAATTACAAGAAAAAAAAAAAATGTTTCCACAACAGAGGTAATAGTGTAATCAGGGGGTTATTCACCTGCAGATGCTTGACAGACAAAGAGATGAGACAGTTTGGGAAACAGATAACGCTCTTGTGTCTTCAGGATTTTAAGTGGAACTTGGTTTTTCCTTTTGTAACGTACTGTGGTTGATGTAAACACTGCTGCTTGTCTGCATCTGTCAAACACAGTCACACTGAATGACTCTGTTTCCCAGCCAGCCATCCTTTTCCAAACAGCGAGTCTGTGAAATGTGTTGCACCCAGAACAGAGAGATGAGCGCCGCCTAAAGCGTCTTTCTCATGTTTCACGAGGAGCGAGCGCTTCCTTCAAACAAGCTTCATTCTTCTTTACCGAGGGCGTCCTTTGGCAAAACGACAAACATTCTCCGTGTATCAAAAAAAGGCTGTGGCACCGCTGGCCTCGGCGTGTCCAAACAGTTTGACATTTCCAGGGTCAATGCCAGGCTCCTGGTTGGTATCTGAGTCACTTCAGAGGAGTTGGAGGAGTGTCCGGGGGTGGGGGGCTGCAAGATACAGAAAAACCTCGCTTTCAAAGCTTTGATTTCTTTCAAGAGATTCAAATGAAGTAAAGGCAGGCAATTCTCCCTCTGCGTTTTCCTTTTTTCTTTTTTTTCTGCAGTCATTACAAGAGCACATCAAAGGAATCTCCTCCTCTCACCATATGTTGTATAGTTTCATAATCTAATGAGGGTTTTGTAATTACACAGTGCACCGGGGGAATGGAGCTCATTGATTCTCTGGGAGAAGATATTTCATTTAATTTAATCGTTTTACATAACAAAAGGACTTGTCAGAATTACATGTTAGAGGGAGACTTACAGATGTGAATGTAAGTCACTCCGATATGCCGTCTCTCAAAACTTGATGTGTTGAAAAGTGGAGAGTGTCACTTGCAAAAGGTAGCAACATGCAGGATATTTTTCATCTGATCATGTAATTTGTTTTCCCGGTGCAACGCAGTAGTCTGTATGACATTTCAATATATGCTTGATATACAACTAATGAATGCTGCTTTTTTTTTATGGATGCGCCTCGCATTCAGCAATAGGAAATCCTCTGATGCATTCATCAAGCCATCAAATGACGAATGAGACACTGGCTGTGGTGGAATTATTTATATGTTTCTGCTGGTATAATGAAGGCTATAGCTGTGAGAAGTGTTGATTCACAGTAGCCTTCTCACTAGCTGTGTGTTGAAATCCTTTTAAGCCAAGCCTGGGAACTCCAGTCTGAAACTTTGCTTTGTCTCAGCTGTGAAACCTCCATCTTCTCCAGTCGTGACCAGAATGCAAACAAACAGCAGCTTATGGAAACTTATGCCTTAAGTTTTTATTCTATCTAGCCATCTATCCATCTCAAATACAATAAAAGTAATGAACATCATAAGGTCATTATAATGCTTAACATCTGTGAAATTATGTCCATGTGTATCAGTCATCAAGGATCAAAAGTGGTGTGAAAAAGTGAAGTCAAAGCAGTTCAGCACTCTTGTGACAGAGAGAGTAAACCTCAGTGGGCAGGAGGAAAACTAGTCTTTCTTGGCTTTTTGCTGAGTGGCATGAGACATTATGATATAATAGGTATATTCAAATTCTTCCTGTTTAATTCCTTTTGTCACTCATAACTCTGAAAACCATGCCTATAACATGGCGTGACCCATTTATATGGCAGTGGCACAAGCTGTAAACACAATACGAACATACATACATACTGATCAGCCAAAACATTAAAACCACTGACAAGTAAAGTGAATAACACTGATCATATTGTTACAATGCAGTGTTCTGTTGGGAAACCGTGGGTTCTGACATTCATGTGGATGCCACCTGACACACTCCACCCACCCGAACACCAGTGCAGACCAGGTACCCCCCCGTTATGGCAACCGTGCCGTTGCCCCAGTAGCTGTGGCTCCACCCAGCAGGACAATGCGCCATGCCACACCACAAAAACTGCTCAGGAATGGCCCAAGGAAAGTGAGAAAGAGCTCATGGCGTCGACCTTGCCTCCATATTGCCCAGATCCCAATCTGATCAAACATCTGTGGGACATGCTGGTACCCCATCTCAGAACTCACAGGACTCAAAAGATTTGAAGCCAACGCCCTGATGCCAGACACCAGCTGACACCCTCCAGAGGTCCTGTGTCCATGCCTTGACAGGTCAGAGCCATGTCCGGTCCAACAAGCACCCACCGTGGATCGGGGTACCTCTGGGGTAACAGCACAGTCCTCAGATGTTCAATCAGATTGAGATCTGGGGTATTTGGAGGTCAGGTCGAGGCCTTGAGCTCTGTGTCCCGTCCCCCAGGTCATTCCTGAGCTGTTGTTGTGTTGAGGGGGTTTACTTGCAACGGTGTTTAGGTGGGTGGAGCGCGTCAAGTAGCATCCACATTAATGCCAGGTTTCCCAGCAAAGCATTGCACTGTAACAAGACGATCTACGAATGTTATTCACTTCACCCACCAGTGGTTTTAATGTTTTGGCTGATCAGTGTATCACTTTATGAGTTGATTCAATGAAATTCTTAGAAAGCAGATGCCTCTTTGTACATCCAGCAGACAGGAAGCAACCATACTTGCACTCTACTTGTGGTTCTGTTTTGATTCCCACCAATATCTGATATGTAAATTTGCATTTAGCTACTTTTTGCTGCTTTTAACTATTCACTGACTGCTTGGTAAGGCCCTGATCACACAGAAAGCATTTCAGCAGCAGCAGTATTACTTTTTTGCAGTAATGAGGTAATATAACGCGTCACCAACAGGGTTTCAGGCGATAATATTACATTTACAATGTCACATAATGCGTTACCATCCGAAATAAACTGTTTATTATTTTCATTTTTCTTTCATCCATAGTGCTGAACACCGCTCCACTTCTACTAGTGCGCCAACAGAAAAAATACCCCCTGAAGGTTATTGTGTGTTGTCATGTCATTCATTATATGATGATATCACATCTGGGTGATGTTAGTATATGTTGGATGTGTTTCCATTCACATCCCCTACAACTGCAGAGCAACACTGACACACAGTCCCATTCTTAGGCATAACTGTCTCTGATGTAAAAGAACTCTTAACATTACCTCAAACCACATAAAATCTGGTAAGATGATCTTTTTTGCCATCACAAAATTGGGGTTTTGCTGATGATTCGGAAGGGCCTGATTCTCATGTAGTGTGTGTACATTACTGGCATTATAGATGATAATTTTCTGTAGGTTTTTTCCACTACAGGCAACTCCTTTCACATTTCACATAGTTGTTTAACGTACTATAAACATATAATTATTGATGAGTCCAGATTTAACCCAAGCGTTTGTGCTGCCATTTAAATTTACCCGGATATGTCAATGAAAACTGAATTCCTTTGCCTTTGCCCACTGCAGGTATTTGCATCACGTCTTCTTGCCTCTGCCTTAAACAGTTCCCAGACCATCCCATAATATCTTAAATCGCCTGGTAACACTTTGTATTTCAGTAGTGCAAATGAATATGATGTAAATGTCTGCTTTCATTACGTCCTTTTAATATAAAACAAATGATTATATTATATTACAGATTTGGTCATGCATTTTTAATGTAATACATCATCCATCTGGCAAATTAGCACTCCCAGATTAGTGCACTCACTTTGTATATTGTAATTACACTTCTTCTGACAGGTGCAGTGGATTTATGAAGGCCTCAACATGATTTTTACAATTTGAGGTTTCTCTCAGATCAGATTGAACCAGGTTTAAGCTTTTATTTGTGATTTCTTTTAACTAATTTATGATTTTTCAGTGGGTTTTAATTTCTGTCGTCAAGCACTTATTACTGTTCACCTTTAAAACTAACTGTGTGGGTGCAGCTATGATGGCTCTCTTAAATTAATTTTCTGGTGATTAAGTTCAGTAAACATATGATTTTAAAAAAGAAACGGTGCTCAGGAAAAAGAGAAACTTACATCAATACTTTAAATGAATCTATAATCCGTGCTGTAGCAGCCAGTAAAGTCTCACTGCAGCTGTGAGACTGGAACAAAGATTAAAATGTTCAGAATAAATATGAGGCATTACTCTATTTAATCAACAGGTGCTGTAGTTTCACCCGAGCAATGTAATTGGCTGAAGACGTGTCTGCCATACTGATGACCGCCACGCAAAACAGTGTAAAGAAAACTTTTTATTCAGACCACATGCATTGGTAACTGCTGCATAAATGCTGAGCCCTCCCCTGTGGATATTCTTTACTGTTATTATAGGTGCTACAGTGATACATTGCAGTTGTGCCCATTAATGTCGTTAAGACTGCCCTCAGGAGTGTTATCCCTATATTTAGTTATCGGATATTTGATGAGGAATAGATCCCCGAGCACGTACGCCGGCCAGAGCTGAAGTTATGAACAGTATCCGGTCCTTCTCACGCCAATAAAATGGAGACGTCTCTAATTAGCACCAAGATGGATCGCGCCTGTTTGCCGCGTTCCCCTGAGCTCTGGGAAGCATCCCTCACAGACCAGTGTTGGATTACATGTGGATAAGACAAAGGAAGCAGGGGGGGATTCATCCTGTTTATACTTACAACACCTTACTTCCTGTGTCTCTGTGTCAAAGTAAGCACATCCCCACCCTGCTCAGCATCACATCACAACAACCTCTGATCTCTAAGATCCCAAAGGACTGGCATTTAACAGTTAACGATTACAACATGGGTCGTATCAATCCTTCTGATTATAACAGTTTACTCAGATCTGGAGATGTGCAGTCATCCTACAACAACAGGGTACAATCACACAACAATCCCCTGTTTAAGCCATGATATCTGAAAGCACTTATCTGGGAGTGTAACAAAACTGACCACATCTAAAAAGTAACAACGCCTGTCGAAGTCGGCTGCTGCTCTCATGTAACTACTTTCCACTTCTACATCTCATGACCATGGCAACCCAGAGAGCCACACTGAGAGAGAAAAAAAAAAGAGTGGCCAATTATACTTGTATATGAACACCCACCAGAATCATAGGAGACCTTATAACTGGTGTACAAAGAAATCAGTTGTTTAAAAAATGGGCACAGAGCATCAAGTATCAAACATGCGCTAACAAACAATGTGTACAACACACTAAATGTGCTGTATTACTCGTATTAAATTGCTTATCATTCTCTCTCTTTTAAGCTACTCTCCTTTTTGAAGTATTATAGGAGATGAGGGTTGGTGGATACCAGTAACTGGCTGTGTCTGGTTGGGTTTAAGGACAATTTGGGCACAGCTACTGCAGCAAAAATACATTATCAGGTGGCAGATCAAAGAAAGTGCATTACAGTTGCAATCCTTACGACTGTCATCACATCAGTTCTAATTTTTGATAATATTTAGGGCTGGTATTTACACTCATTTGTTACCTCTTAATATGGCTGTTTCAACTGTTAGTGGCAGGGTCCGCCATACCTGTGCTGGATTCAAATAGTTTGTATTTGCACAAGGGATCAACAGGACAGTGCATGGACGTACTGAATGAAATTTGGAAGACAAGAGCCTGTGCATGCTCACATTGCACCTAATTTGTCATGTGGAAACATAGCTGTGTCTGAACCAGTATTGCTACAAAATTCTATAATAATCACACGACAATCACTCATTCAATCAATCATTCATTTGTTTGTCACATTAAATCATACCAGGTACAAAATACGAAATACTATCTGTCAGTTCCTTCAACTTGTGCATTGTAATTTAGCCCTTTGTAGCCTAGTCTTACATTGAGGGCTGCTGCTTTATAACTGTCCATGTATCCAGACGTGCTGCAGTGCATGTGCTTATAACATCCCGGATGATACAGGTAATCCACGGTATATGGTTGTGGAATGATTGAACTGTAATTTTGGGTGCAGTTGCTTCTGTTGTTTTACCCATTAAATCCACCACAGACTCAGTGAATTTATTGATGTCACTGGTGATGTCAAAGGCGTCCTGACACGTGCTCCTGATTCTGATTAGCTCCATTTCTCGCGTCACTGGGGGAATGTGTCATCGTTTGCATATTCTGACGTCAACAAAATGGGGGGCATGGTCGCTCCTCCTGAACACGGGCAGCCACCTTTGAATGGCATAAAACAGTGATCCAGAGCAGGAACAGGACAACACCTCACATTCCCAGTGTCACACCAGTCCTCATAAAGCACATGTCTGCTCCTGCTCTCTTGCCAGAGTCCACTGCTGGTTCCTGATATCCTGTTGCAAACTGATGCAGGCACGGCAATGCCATACAATGACTAGCAGAATGGCAATTTGACAGAAAGATCCACATAACTGTAGCTGGTACACATCTTCTCCATCTTTTCCACAATGCTTACTGATGTTTACATTTGACAACCTCGACCTTACCAGATAGCAGAGGTCAGCAGGAAAGGAGCCACAAAATGCAAAATAACAAAAAAGCAAGACAGTCTTAAGAGAATTTATTTAGCTCAAATTTAGAAGAGCTGATGATCTGCAGATGACAGAGAGAGGACCTGCTCAAAGTGCATTTCTTCTGCTGTGAGTCATAATCATGACTTTTTGAACTGGACCCTGGGACGTGTATGATTCAGATGTTTTCAGTATTATCACCAGTATGTACACATGTGGCCAAATCTGCCAGAGCTGAAAGCTTTAAGATTATAACTTGTATGATTTTCAGTGTTGGGCAGTAACGCGTTAAATTAAAAACATTACTTTTTCCAGTAATAAGTGGTGTAACTAATTACTGATGAAATTTCAGTAGTTATATTACAGTTACTCCAAAACCAAACAACTCTTGATAATGTTACTTTTGTTATCACATCACTACTGACTTGAAATACAACATTACATCGTCGCATTGCACAGGCACGTCACAAAGCAGCAAGCTAGTTGGAAACACTGACCTTAGTGGCTGGAAATATTTCCATTACTTTGATTTTGTCAGGAGGAAAGATGACAAGAACACTGCTGCTGCAGGTAGTCGGACTAAAACTCCTTCCACTGCAAAAGCACATCCTCAAACCTCTGGTCTGAAACACCTCGGCTACTTTGACCGACAACACAACAACGTGAAGCTCCAGGAAATACACCCCACCAAAGGTGAGCCCTGCTTGGCCATGGCAATCGGCTGGAGCTCTACACTGGCTAAACAACCAGAACTGGATATTACTCGTGGACATCTGTGGCTACAAAGAAGCGATGAGGCTTGTGGTTGGATATGTGGTGGGTAAAATGTTGCTTCACAAGTGACTCTCCATCTGTTGGGCAGAGTCGTGGGAGAATACCAGGGAAAGTAATATAACGAGTAGTGTGACGAATTACTGTTGGCATTACATTTTTAGAGTAACGAGCCCAACACTTCGGATTTTCCATCCATACCTGACCTCCAGTGTAGATGTGTAGGATTTTGTTTGTGGATTTGAAATACGGTACCAGCCGCATTGCTATTCAATACATAATACATACATTTAGCTCTTACACCTGACATCAATCAGAAACTGCGCTTTTGGTGAATAAATCATAAAATTTGAAGCCCAGTCGACCGGCATGAAGGCGAAAACTAGGAAGCCGCAGCATCATAGATGTTAATTTTATACCACACTGACGAGTATCAGCACCATTTTTGTGGGAAAAAAAAGCTGTCAAAGCTTCCAGAGAAGTGAGCAGCTTTGCATTATGCTCCAGCGAGGTTTAGCAACCAAATTAAAGAGGCACGGATACAATGAACACCAAGGCATCTGGCGCTGCATAATGTCTGTAGAAATCAGTTTTCCTCAAAGCTGTCTCTTCATTGTCTGCCCGCTGACACAAATTTCTGATTCTATTGTGAAGCTAAAAATTGGTTGAAAACTGGTAAAAAGCACGAGCAAATGAGATGCTGCTGAGCATTACATCCACTACAACAAAGCAGACAAATGGATGGCATTGATGATTTCAGTGAGCCATCAGTGTCATCAAACTTACCTGTGTGCAGCATGGAGAAGCACACAGCCACTAGATAAAGCATAGTCATTTGCTTTGCCATTGTGTCTACTACCACTGCTACGACGTTATTATCTGGGCAGCCCGGGATGAATTTGCTATCATACAACCGGCCATGTGACAACAATAGTGCGAGGAGATTGACAATAACCAAATAACACGTGAGTGAGAAAACACAGGCTTTTCATGAAAGGAAGTCATTTCAATAACTGTCAGATGTCTGGTGGCAAATCAGAACTGAACGAATGTGTCTTTTGTCAGTTTTGTCAGTGTCTTTGTTTCCTGACAGTGTCTTTATCTGGCTGATCCAAACATGTCGTCTAGGTGTGCCTCTGTATTCATCAAGGCCCGGCAGAGATATTTTCTCCAGTGTGACTCGCTGCTATATATACAAAATCATAATAGAGTTTCTCTCTCAATTCCCTCGTGGCGGCTTTTCTTATTTTACTCATTCAATTATAAAGAATAAAATATGGGATTAGATATTTTCGGGGCTCTTTTTTCCTCTGTGCACAATCCATTTTATTCCTTGCAATTTCACGCTTTGTGGAATTTTCCAGTCACAAGTTAATTAATCAGGTAGAGACGGTGGGGTTACTTCATCTCAAGACTAAATGACCCATATTTAGCACAAAGAAAAACTTCGCCGAGGTGTGTGGAGAAGAAAAGGCAGCACCGGAAGCCAGGCCCTTAGCGTTCAGCAGTAATGGTCCCCGTTTCATCTCAGGGCCGCTCTTAACGAGATAAACCCTCTCCTGACAGTGACCTGAGATGAAAGTAGGAGACACAAAGCCGGCAAGAGTTCAGGGAAAGTTCTCCAATGCCGCACCTACCCACCCACTCACCCCGCCTAAACCTATCTCAACCCCAGGCCCTGTGCTGCTGGGGAGGGAAGTGGGTGGGGCGGCGGTGGACTAGAAAAGTTCCTTCGCCTCGATAACAACTTTGTGGTTGATCCCACAAGGAGGCCTCGCTAGGTGCTAAAGATGCCGGGATTGACGGCTCTAATCTTGCCGACTCTCTCCGTCTCGCTCGAACTTGGCCTCTTCTTTTGTTCTTTAAGCCCCGGATTCTCTTGTTTCTACAACTCTATTTGGACGCAGCGCTGGTTTCTGCTGAAGGGAGGAGGGGAGGATGCTGCTGCAGGAATCACAGAAGCGGAACAGAGGATGCTGCCACGGTTGACGCAGCAGAGGTTCAACGTCCTCTGAGGGGACAAACTGGTGTGTGTCAACCTGCCGACCCGTGTGAACGACTGGGATTTTGATCAGTTGTTTTCTACCTGACGTACAAAATGAAAATAAAATAAAACCCAAATAAAATAAATGAAAACACTCTACCGTCAGATAAGTGGTAATTTAGTGGTTCTCATCCTGGCTGCTTTTCATTCTCGCTGTCTAATCAGGGAATATTTTACACCTGGGATACAAGTTGAAAGCAATTAACTACCTGCAGAGGCAGAAAAGAGAGGCAGCACTACTCTGGGATCTAGTGCATTAATAACTACTGGCCAGATAAAAACTAATTTGTTTTGGCTGACACAGGAACATTTCGTAAACAGCAAATTGTTTCATTGAAAGGGTTGTGAAGTTGCATTCAAGAGGTGATTCTGGAGTTGAAACCAAGTTGCTGTCAGGGTTTTTCTCTTATCCTTCTTCATGTTATGGCAGAGAAGTATCAAGATGGTAAATGGGCTGCATTTATTAAGTGCTTTTTTAGTCTTGGCCACCACTCAAAGTGCTTTACAACACAGCTACTATTCGCTCATTCACACACACATTCATACACTGGTAGCTGAGGCTACTGTACAAGGTGCCACCTGTTCATCAGACTAACATTCACATACCAAATTTGGGTTCAGTATTTTGCCCTGGGACGCCTCAACATGTCGACCACAACGGCCAGGAATCGCACCAATGACCTTCAAATTATTAGACCTTGGCTGTACCCCCTGAGCCACAGCCACAAGAGCAGGCACAACATATTAACACCACTGCTTAAATTAATGCCACATTCACACTATATGGAATGGACATCAGACAACTCAACACAGCTGTAACTAGAATTTTGGGTGCTCAAGATCAGTGTCACCAATCCAGTATTCGACAAAATGTTCCTGAGTAATGGCCAGAAGTTTGCATAGTGAAGTTGACCTTTGACCTTTTGGATATAAAATGTCATCACTTCATCATTATATCCTATTAAACATTTGTGTGAATTTTTGTCCTTATTAACGTATGAATTCTTGAGTTATGGCCAAAAACACGTTTTGTAAGGTCACAGTGACCTTGATCTTTGCCTACCAAATTCTAATCAGTTTATCTTTGACTCAAAATTGCCAAATTTGAAGAAATTCCCTCAAGGTGCTCTCGAGATAACACATTAATGAGAATGAGACAGATGCAAGGTCACAGCGACCTTGACCTTGGACCACCAAATACTGTTCATTTTTGATTCCAGGTGAACATTTGTGCCAGATGGACAATCCAAAACCATAATGCCTCCGGCCATGGCTATTACTGGCATGGAGGCATAACAAGAAAATACAGGCAGAGGGCAAAGTCTCTGCAGATAAATACACCACCTAACACTTCTAATGCAGTGGCTCCCAACTGGTGGGTTGTGGTCAAAAAGTGGGTCATGGGCTCATTCTGAATGGACCGCAAGTGACTTATCAATGTGTCAAGTTTGTAAATAACTTCTTTTCTGAAGTACAGTACATTTCCAGCACAGAGCTTTTATTATGAAGTGCTGTTTTCTGCTTGAGTGACTAATGGACAGCTACTTAACAGAGACAGCTAACTAGCTCAACGACATGGCCAAACACAAGAATTATGCCAAATGTATTAAACTGTGTGGACCTTGAACTAATGACTAAGGAGAAATCTGGACCCCGTGGCTGGACCAGTTGGGAACCACTGCTCTAGTGGGCCATTACCGAGAATTGAGAGTGTCTAGTTCTATATGAGACTATACATTGTTTATAGGAAAATCCTGCATAGTACATCTTTAAGTTGAAGGTATCGACGACAACAACAGGAGTTAGGAGAAAGAAAAAAGGTGACTATTGAGTAAAGGGCAATCGTTGGTTAAAAAAAAAATACCAGTCAGAAAGAGTTCCATGTCTGGATGAATTTCTTAAATTGGCAGCATCAGACAAACAGACCAGACACTTTCTGCAAAGGTGCATTCCTAATCGTTCAACCTGTGTTTTTCATCAGATAATGATAAGATATGTGACATAAGTTGAACTAAAATGGAAAAATATTGGTTCGACGAGTTTGACTGAAATGTTCAATATAATCTGTTGATTAAAAAAGACTAAAGTGTCAACAGTTTTCATCGACGAAATAAAACAATGCTAAAATGGTATAAAATGGTAAAACTAATATAAGACTATTGCCCAGAGTTTTAGTCAACTAAAACTTGATAAAAAAAGAAAAAGTAAAACAGGATGATATTGACTAAATATAATAAAAACTATCAAAGACACTTAAATAATGTAACCTTAATGTTTCCCTACACTGAGTCTGGAAGACATCTATTGAGAATCATTTTGAACCAGCATCTGAAAAACACACCAATTACAGTATTTTTAGGCCCTGGAACAAAGTAATTCCTGTTAAGCCTTGAAAACAAAATAAGCAGAGATTTGCAGTCTGGCTTGGTGATGAAAAATCCACAGTTTGAGACAGAAAATGTTATTTCTGAACCTAGTTATCTGCTACAGCCGAAAAAAAAAAGGTGAAGTCATACAAAGTTGTCTTGCCTGATGAGTTCATTCTCACTGTGTAAACCTTAGCCTCACAGAGGTGGAACTATCCAGTTGGCTGACTTGTTAAAATTCCGCTTTTGCACTTTCACTGCATTCTTGTGGTTATAAAACTTTTCTAGTAACATGCAATTCTCCCTATTTTTACTGATGTAATTGCCTTTATTCTCTAGATAATTACCCCAAGCTAGTTTGCTAACTCATAACTAAGAAGCTGGCCATTCTGTTGACCTTCCAATTAGAAATTCTTGCCGTTTGTTGCACCAGCTGTGTGTAAGCTCAAACTTAGCCCAATTATAATTTAAACTATTACAAAGTTACTAATTTAATAGTACTGATACTCCACAATGAGCTGAACCACCTGCAGCTGAACACTGGCAAGAGAAAGGAGTTAGTGGTGGACTTCAGCAAGCAGAAAACAGTCCTACCCCTATATCCATCCAGGGATTGATGTGGACACTGTTACGCACTACAAGTACCTGGGAGTCCATCTGAGCCAAGGCTATGTACAAGAAGGCCCAGAGCTGGCTCTACCTCCTGCATAGGCACCGATCATTCAATCTCTGCAACACCATGCTTGAACGTTCTACGAGTCTGTGGTAGCCAGTGTTGTCTTCTGTGCTGGGGCAGCAGGGTGAGGTCAGCTGATGTAGACAGAATCAACAAGATCAATCAACAAGACCTCTTCCCCATGTGCTGCTCACGCATAGAAGGACATTTGGCAACAGACTGATACCACCATGACGCACCATAGAATGCCAAAAGAAAGTCCCTCTTCCTGTGACTGTCAGACTACAACTCATCTACCTCAGGTTAAGCGATGCACAGTGGAGTCATGGTCTAACTGTATCTTATTGGATTCTCGCCATTATGACTCTGCTCCTCACAGCTGACTCTTGGGACATAACGTGCAAAAATATTGCATATAACAAGGAACTGCATGGATGTAATCATGAATATTCTGTATTACCCATGTACGCTTGAACTCTTTCACTAACTTCAGTTTTGACACTAAAAAAATATTTGTAAGCAACCATACTTTATAGATCATCCATACTGGTAACCTGTTTTTGTTGTTGTATACATTGCATCACACCTTATTTTTACCTTACTGTCAGCAGATTTTCTATTTTGGACCTTATTGTTTGGACCTAAGTTCAATCAGGAAGACTTTCTTTATGCTATATCCATTCACAATTCTCTCTCTATCCCACCAATCAGCTGGCTATAGGCGTTCTCTCTCCTAGTTAGCCTATCAAATTTTGCCACAATCTCCTTCAGCCATTCATTTTGCTGCTGCCAAGCTTCAAATCTATTCTCCTCTCTGCTCCTGTCAGCTGTCATTTCAGGTGGAATCTTCTGACCTCTTAGACCCCATTCACCTCCAATCACCTTATCCGGAGCCCAGGACGAGCTCATCAAAAGCCCACTCCTCTTCAACATCAAGATCCTCAGCTATCTCTTCATCTCATCTCATCTCATCACCACCACCACCGTCTAGACTCCATAAGCGGGGTTCCCTAATCTACTATGTCTTTACCACACTCCTGGAATATATTTGCTATACATTTGCATTTCTGCTATGTTACTTAAGTCCTTGCACTCTTTGTATCTGCACTCCTCCAACTGTGCATTGCAATTGCTACACGACACTTTCCCTCAGGATTTATAAAGTTCTAACTTATCTCTTATCTTGAGTTGCAATTTATGCATGACTAATAGGTCTGGTTATCTCCGCTGATATTCCAAATCAATTTGATACACAAGGTCCCAATTTGATTCGATAAGATTGTTGTGGCACAGCTGTCCTGCCCAATGTTACATTCCAATTACTTTCTCTTTAACTTTTGTTACTTTAATATCTTAATGACTTTGTCTTAAGTCAAGCATTTTTAATTGCCTTGTTAATGATACAGGTGCTTACTAACAGACTTGCCCAGGCTAAAAAAAAAATGTGATTCTGCTCAATAAACTATAAATAAATTTGGCAATATTTCGTATTTCAAGTTTGAAACTCAGTTTGGCAAATGTTTAGATATACTTTCTAATTACTTTCACTTTAACTTTTGTCACTTAAATATTTTGTCTTAATGACTTTGTCTTCTGTAAAGCAGTTTTAATTGCCTCGTTAATGTTATAGGTGCTACACAAACTTGCCTTGCCCACAAAAAAAACAAACGTGAATCTTCTCATTAAGCTTTAAATTTAATTTGGATATGTTTTGTATTTGAAAGTTTTAAAGTCAGTGTAACGTATAGATATATATACGCATCTCATCTTCATGAATTAGACACAATTAATTTGAAGAGCTGCTCTGATGTCAGCGTGAAAATGCACTCCAGTGAAGCCATGTTTGCTATTAGTTATACTGTACAACACGGCAGCACCTCATTAACAGTGTTTGAGGAGTAGGATAACAGGATTGCTAATGAATACGTCCCCTGCTGCTCGAATCAACATATGGGGGAATGACAGTAAATCCTGACCCCCCTCCCTTTTACTAACCCTTTGTTCGCTGTCTATTCATGAGTATGTGAAGCCATGGGATTTATTAGAGGCACAGCTCTCCTGCTCTGATCCCCTCTCTCCGGCAGACAGCCTGTTTGTTTTGCAGACAGAAACCTTGGCGAGCTGCGGCGCTCAAGTGGACACCCGGCTGCTACTGTGATACATTAATGACCGCTCATTTCCGTGGTGCGCCGGCTCTCTCATTGAGAGCGCTGCATGGTAAGCACCTGTGAGCATCAGCCAAATGACAGGATATCCCCTTATCCTCCCAAATACCAATACACACAGTAGCAGCTCAGCCGACAGACAGAAAACCAAACTGAGCTGCTGAAAATGCCCCGCATGGTTTACCCTCTCCGTACTGCCAAAGCCAAGCCCACTAAGATATGTCCTGAGTATCACAACAATGACCCAAGACATGAAAAATACACAAATTCCCCAGCTACTCTTCTTCATGTTTTGGATCTCCACTCCACATTGGTAAGCTTTGTGGTCTGTGACCAACATACATAGGTAACTATTCCCAGGCACAAACCATCACTGCTTTTTTCTGTGTAAACCTGATAGTGCCTGTTGGTCAAATTATATGTAAATGGTTGCAGCAATCTGGAAGAGGCCCAGGTGACCTTGACATGCTAGACGGATGAAAGATATTAGGTTTCAATACAGCTGAAGGAGATAAAGGACTTCCCCTAATTTTCCACTGTTAAGAGCAATTTGGAAAATTTGTAGCTTTCATTCGAGACTTTATTTGATCATTAAGGACAATTAGGGCTGATCTGTGTTTGCTGTGCTTGTTGTTGTGCTTGTGCTTTTCACGAAGAAGGGGTAAAAACAGTTTTTCAGCCATACCACAGTCTAGGAATGGCAATGTTTGCCCGTCTGTCCAACACTTTAATCAAGACTGAAATATTTCAACAACTACTGGCTGGAGTGCCATGAAATTTGGTACAGACAGTCATGTTCCCTCCAGGATAAATTGTAATAGCTTTGGTGATCCCTTCACTTCTCATTTAGTGCCATAAAAAATTTTCAAAATTGTCCAATACTCTCACTTATTGACTTATTGTTATTGAGAAGACACAGCAGGATGGAGACGGGTAACTTTTTTTAAAGCAGCAATTTACTCTTCTCCACACTTCATTTATGGATGTATAAAGAAAAACGGGATACATTGTTGGAGGCAGGGCCCCGCTGACTCCTATGAAAGTTGCTCAGTGGCGCATGAAGCCAAAAAAGTTAGACTTCATGAGTGTAAAATTACTTGAATCTTCCTCATCATTGGACCCATTGAGCAAGCATACTGGAGACTTTGCTGGCAGAGCAGCTAACTTCTGGTTTAGCCCTCCACCTAACTTAAATGGAGGTCAAATTATTTAATTGTGTGGCACTTCTAGACATTCAAAAAGCGGAAAATTTTTAACAAGAGTTCTTAACAATTTCAGCCATGTTTGTAGGGTATTTTAGGCCAAAACATGATGTAACCAAGTGGTTTTTGGGCTTAAACCTAACCACAACAGTGTTTCCCATATATTCATATTTTTGTTGCAGCCCGACTCAAAACCAACATCTGCCGCAATGTATTGACTTTATTTTTGGAGCTGGACCGTTCATTAGGAGCGCTATTGGAATATATACCTTTTGGTCATTGCACCACACTCTCAGAGTGACTGTGGACGGAGGAGCCAGCAAAACGCCAGGCAATGGGTCTAAAAGTTTGCATTCACTCAGCTCTGCAGCAGCTGGTCCTCTCATCCATTGATCTGATCAGCTCAGATCAGTTATCCAACCTGCAACTCAAACTCCACCAACTGCTGCTACCGCCACATATACTGTACTAGACTATAATTCTGTGGGAAACACTGCACACGTTAACCACAGTGCTGTCACAACATAAAATTGATAATTGAAACATAAAGAAACATTAAGTTCCAACATATCTACTACCTATGAAAGGGACAAATGTAACATATCTACATGAAATGTACAATGCACACCCCCACTGTGTCTAAGATAGCCTCACGGAGCTGTTAGTTGTTTCTTGTTAAGTTACCAAGTTAGCTAGAAGCAGCAGTATGTTGGTATTCTTCTTAACATACAACACTTTTGCATTTTATTATTGCCTTACTGTGTTTTGGTTAGATTATGCTCGTCTTCGCTTACTAATAATCATATAGCTTTAAAATATAATTCATCCAAATGCAGAATATACCACTTTAAATTGCAAAAAAAAATCAACTTTGTCAACAACAGAACCAAGTGCAATTTGAAACTAATTAATTGAACAACCACGCTTTAATTAGCCTATCAAATCATAAAATCAAAGTTAACATAAGAAAAAATTAAGCAAACTTTCTGTTGCTGCTGTAACACAAGTACGCAGCACTGAAGGATCATCTCTGGAGCCACTCTCCTTCTGGTCAGTTTAACATCTGCAAAACCGAGCTGTTAAACAGTCCCAGCAAACACTCACCAACACCGAAACAACTTGACTCTGATGTTAAACTCATCAATAACCTTTAGGTAACGTTAGCCGTGTGATGCTTACAGCTAGCCCTGTCACTGTGTGTGCGTGTGTGTGTGTGTGTGTGTGCGAGCTTACTCTCACCAACTGTTCCTGGGTGCGGAGCTCACACTCTCCCAGCAATAGTCTCACGATAAACAGAGAGAGAGCAACAGCGGGGCAAGGAGGCCCTTGGCGATGCAATACACTGCACACAGCTCCACTATAACATAAGATTTTACCAAGTTTAAATTGTAAACAAAAAGAAGATATTAAAGTCATGTTCACATGTGGGAGGTTGGGCGGCAATTACTTAATACATGTTAAATGAATACTGATGTTTAATTCTTGTACTAAAGTATTTGTTGCAATTCTTATAACTGATATGTACCTAATAAGGAAGCAATGATTAGTTATTGGTTATGTGCTGTCACATTGGACTCCGAGTTAATCAGAAATGGTTCTAAAGAAAGTGGTCAATATGCAGATTCACAGAAACTAATCACTAGTCACAGGCTCATTATCATATTGAGCAGCCCGTTAGTCATTATCTGCTGATTCCAAGACATTCAGTAACTGTGTGCTATGTATTCATCGATTTGCAGCCTGATTTGCTCCTAACTTGGTCATTGATCACTTTCATTTTGTAAAGTGTAACCAGTGAGCAGGACCTTTATTTAGAAACCACCAGTTCAGTCCAGTGTGGCAGTTCTTATGATTGGTGAAGCGGTATCCAAACTTCCTGGACCTTTCCACAACAATGAAAAGAAAGGTTTGCTTTATTGGCTTGCAGGCTGAAGCTGGAAGATTCCGTCTAAAGCAGCAGATGCCACGGTAAATTGAGAGCTTCTCTCATCTCAGCAGCGCTCTTAGTTAAAACCAGAAGGCATGCTCGGTCTTCCCTTCCTCAGCACTTGGGAGGGAGAAAGGAAGGGAGCCCGTTGTTGGCTGGAGATGACTGTCGGATCCCAACTGGAAGTGTCGCTGCAGCGGTGCTGTGTGTGTGTCATCTGTGTGATTGTGCCAGGCAACAGGAACTGTCTGGCCAAAGTCACAGATGGCGTTCGAAGCCATTGGCGCTTTGCAGTCGCAGAGGCTCAAGGAGCTCTCAACTCTCACGCTGTCTTTATTGTGATTAAAAGTAGAAGCAGACAGAAGCTGTCTGACACAAACTATTATACAACAATGGTCAGGTACTTCAACACAGCTTTTCATGTGTTAGTTTTTTGCAACTTTTTATGCTGTCGTCATGGCCAGGTCTCCTGAACAAGAGGAACTAACCTGATTAAATAAGGATTGAATTAAATAGCGGATTTCCTCTGGGCATTTTTGTTTTTATGCTTCTTTGTAGACTGACAAAGGAGTTTTATTTCTTTTATTAACCTGGCAACTTAAAGCTGCACTCATCAATATTCTTACTTTACCATTGCCATAATGACTGTGTGTAATATGAAGGTTGCCGAGGTCGTCACCGGACGGCAATTCCCTTCAACTCTCAGCTCACTGTTTTGTTTTTAGTACCCTTACTGTTTGGGTTACTCTAACCATTCTCATCAATCTCATTTTCAGCCTTAAGAGGTGGCTGCTTTTCAGGAAAAAGCTCCAAAAATTGATTACATGCTACCTGCCCAGCACCAAGGGCCACACAGACAAAGTTAGCAACTAGCGGCTGAAAAGCGGAGAAAAATCAGGCTCTTTAACTGCCCACTGATTTTCTTCCATCAGAGTTGGTGGAGATGAACACAAAGCTAAAAGAAAAATGAATTAGGGATGGACTGACGCCACAGTTTTTCAGATGGAGTACAAGTACTTGCATTTTGGGTACTTTCTGATAGTGATATGAAATGAGTACTTAATAATACCATTACGGTTCCATCATTGAAAACATGTTTCTCACCCAATTGACTGTACAGTTATTTAATAAATGAGGTAAACTTAAGCAACAGCTTGTTACATGACAAGTGCTACACAAATACTCATAGAACTGGAGTTACATCCAAGTAACTATTTACTATGTTTGTGATGTGGTGACAGCTGGGAGTCTCATACTTTGGCTGCAGTAGTATTACACTGACAAGACGGCGAAATCCCTTATTATCAGAGGTGAAGTAGAAGCTATACACAGGTATACCAGGTAAACCCACCTCTTTTTCTGGTCATGTACAGTATACCCATCTGTCAAAAGCCATTGGAATACATAAGAGTATACCCACTTCCTCCATAGTAATCTATCCATTTACAGAGTAGTACATCCATCTCATAAATAACCACGCCTGCATATTATCTACTGTACAACTGACAGTGGCTGGTCACAAAGCAATGCACTGGGTACAAGCTTCTATTAATTTTACCACCCGTGGGTTATCTCTGCACATTTTCGCTCACTTCTCTGGCGTTTGCTGCAAAGTTGGATGTTGCTCGCATTCACAAACTCCTTGAACTTGTGTCATGTTGGTTCTTTAGATGTTATTTCAAATTGCTTGTGTTAAATGAGCTATTTTCATTCCCTCCTCTTGACACTTAAAAGAGCCTAGTTTGCTCTGCTTTACTTTTGTCATTATCACTCAACTGATAAGAGGTTAATGTCACGCTGCCATAAAGTGGTAGCGGGTGCTGTTTTATTGGAGTCGTTTTCTGAGTACAAGTACAAGGACTTGAGCAGAGTATCAGACAAATAACCGATACTGTTATCAGTATTGGCGCATACGTAGAATGAATGTCGGTCATGGTTAAAAGAAACCAACGCTGACTGTCGACATGGTAATCGGAAAGCAGTCTCACAAGTTAAAGCCCAACACTTTGTTGTCTCCCCTCTAAAATAATGTCTCACTATTTTTTCTTTGCTCTTGGTGGGAAAGATGTACGGATGCTAGAGGGCTTTGTCACTTGGAAGTAGCTTTTGGGAATTCACTGAAACAACTGATGCTGTCCTCTTTCTCGGGAGAATAGTTTCTATCATCCAGATGTTCAGGGAGAAGATTGAAATTAAAATGAGGTACTTCAAAGATTTATTTTAACAATTTTGCTTTGAAGGGACCTTTCCCTTGCTTCTATTATTCAGTACCTCATATTCATTTTTCACAATGAGGGGGGAATTCTCCCCTTAAATGCTTCACATAGGGGGGATTTACACACTGGGGGGGCTTAACTACACTTACTACTACCTTGTTTTGTTCTTACCTGAGCATGCATTTCATTGCTCTCCTCTGGATTCTCTCTGCTGTAATTTGTCGTCTCTTTCCCCTCTCTTGTGGTCATCTCTTCGAGTCCATCAGTGTCATTAGTCTTTCTTTTGGTGGTTCCCTCTTCTCTCGTCTACAGGCTTTACTCCTTCCCTTTCCCTGCGATATGAGAAACACATTCTGAGTGGGGACTTGAAGTTGACATTTCATATTATTGGCTGGTAAAAGGTGCGGCACCATACATTTCACAAATTGAGCAGCTCATTTCACCATTGTTAAGTTCTAGTCACAGATATATTCTGAAACTTCTGTTTGCACCAGTCCTTGTGTGTTCCACCTGTGGTCCATCATACTTGCATGCCCTTAACTTCATTAGGGATGCACCGATATGGATTTTTTCAACCAATACTGATAACCGATAATTACCTGCTTCTCATGGCTGATAACCAATATGATAACCGATAAGTTCACATTTTTGTAATTTAAAAACAAAGTGTATAACTTGCAGTGTATGAACACCTGAGGGTAAGAATGGCTTAGATGTAGTGAGAAAATATGGCTGATTTAATATTCCATAACCCTGACCTAACCAGATCAAACTGACATCACTATTGCTAACACAACAAAGCAGTCTGGCTTCATATTAATCGGCACTATTTCTCGACTATAATTTCAATTATCGGAATAATGCATAATTATAAAAATGTAGCATTAGTGTATCCCGATATATATCATGCATCCCTACTTCATATCATTGAAACCTGCCTCTATATGCTAAAGAGACATGCTGCAAGAGCAGAGGGGGCTCGTAGCCTTGTAAAGAGAGGGAGAGAGAGTGTTGTCCAGGGCAGAAGCTGCTCGTCTGATACAGCGTTCCGGCCAGTCCTTCTGCGTTACACACTGATGCAAACGTTGGCTGAAATTGATTAGATATCGCTATAAATGAATGTGGAAATTTGCCGCATTATAAGAGCTAGAATTGTGGGAATTAATGGAAGGATGCACAATAACCACAATTCCCCACTGAAATTCAGGACTTGATTTTTAATATTATTCGGTGTAATTACTTATTTTATTGACTAGAGGTGTAATGATCCATCACTATTGATAAATTCATCGATTCAATGATCAATGATCCAGTATCATCGACGCAAAGTAACAGCATCGATCTATATCATCATCTTTAGGATACGGCATTACTTTGAAAATCTGCTTCACCATCAAACAGCGCCACGTAGATAATGGCAAGCAGCTAACACAGAGACAATGAGGATAACGTTATTTACTCGGGAATAAATCTGCAGTGTGTAAGCAGTTTTGATTTCAGAGAAAATACGGGTCAACATACAAAGCACTTCTGTTAAATAACCTTGTTGTTAATCCATGTATTATGGCTGTTGGGAGAAGTTCGGCCTTCAGAGCTTTAAGCCAGATTGCCCTGAAGTTTTATAAAAAAGATAATGGTTTGGGTTAAAATGAAAAGACTTCTATTGACTCTAGTTGTTCTTTTATCTCAGACATGTTAGGATGTTACATACCTTGACATGTTTCGGCGGAAACTTCCGCCTTCCTCAGAAGTGTCACTTGGTGGTGGTTGTGACGCGTCTTTATCAGCTGATCTGTCAATCAGCTGATATTAGGGAGGCGTGACCGTCCTGTCAAAAACTGACAGGACGGTCACGCCACCTGCTGTCCGTCTGCCGCCTCTCCAGGACGCTGCTCCAGGTGTGGGAGAGCCTGTTCATCATCCCTGGGCCCCGCTTCCTTATTTCAATAGCCTCCCTGATCCAGCACTGATATTTGTTGTCCTCAGTGTGTATGACTCTGGCCTTGTCCCAGTCCATAAAATGATTTTCTCTTTTGCAGTGATCTGTTATGGCTGATTTGTAGGTTTCTTGTTGTGCCTTTTCTTTTATTGATCCTTTTTGTCTTATTTTCGTCTCCTTCTCGCATTCCTTTTGATGTTCTTCTTTACGTGTGCTGAAGCTCCTCCCTGTCTCTCCGATGTATGTTTTATTGCATGATTGGCATGGTATCTCATATATGGCGTTGCATTTATTGTTTTGTTCGATCTTGTCTTTTGGGTGTACCAGAATTTGCCGTAGTTTTGTAGACGGCAGACGGACAGCAGGTGGCGTGACCGTCCTGTCAAAAACTGACAGGACGGTCACGCCTCCCTAATATCGGCTGATTGACAGATCAGCTGATAAAGACGCGTCACAACCACCACCACCAAGTGACAATTCTGAGGAAGGCGGAAGTTTCCGCCGAAACATGTCAAGGTATGTAACATCCTAACATGTCTGAGATAAAAGAAAAACTAAAGTCATTCTCAGAAACCAAAGACATAATGAACACCATTGAACCGAAAAGACTTCTTCTAGAAAGAGCTTTCTGGCAGAAAGCCCTGAAGGCTAACTTACACCATGTGCTGTTTTATGTGTTTAGGTGGAGTCAATTTAAAGTGAACTTTACTGCACTTAACCGGTTACAATTATTAACAATTATTTATGTGTTGCTGCAAACAAAAAAGAAAGAGTGGCAGCTTCTTCTGCATTCTTTAATTGTGTTAAATGGGCATATCATGTCATCTCATGTCAATCTCGGGGCCCCTGAATTAAATTATCAAAACTGTATCATGGCAGACTTTGTGATATCGGCAAATGTTGTATCACTGTCCAAAGTATCGATGTAAAAGTGTATCCTGACGAGTGATTTACACCCCTATTATGTACAGGTCTGGAAAATATAATGGAAGTCGGTCAAAAGGGCCCTGTCGGATTTTCTGCCTTCAGGGCCCCTTCTGACTCTACAATCTCCTCTGGTGTGCGTACAAAAGGATGCCATACGAATGCGTGCTCCTAAAACAGATGAAAAAGACAAAAGCAAATCAAAAGCTTGCAATTTCATGAATGTCAGAGACGCAACGGCTTCTCCGTCCTCTCGCAGTCGTCATGATCTCTATGTCTCCGGGGGTTTTTCTTGTCTCTTTATCATGCCACTGCTGGGGACAGGAAGTCAGGAGGGTTCAATAGGGATGGTGGCACCTCATGGAAACCAATTATACATGGGCTCCGAAGCCTTCATTTCTGTGCTGGAGCTTTCAATGGTTTTGATATTCCATGATGAATTACCACAACCAAATGAGAAGGAGAGAGACAGGGGGGGAGCAAGAAAGCGAGAGAGCAAGAGGCTGAAAGAGAAAATCCAGGAGGAATTCTTTGCCTTAACTCCCTCGGGGCGTTCAGTGTGTTGGTGGAGTACTGTACGTTTCTCTGGCAAGCGTATCTCCTCTCTTCCACCCACGCGAGTCTCTCAAACCGAATGAAGTCCCAGCGGAGGAGTTCCTTCATCCAGCCACAGTGTGCGTGCTCTTGTGTTGCACACCTCCTCTTAATTAAACAATGGCAAGCGCTGAAAACGTTGTTTGACAGAGACTGTGGAAATTAACTTCGTCTGAGGAGAGGAAAATATAAAAAACTCAAAGCTAATCTCACAGGATGTAAGTTCATTAAGCAGAGAAAGAAAGCTGGACTGAGCTCATTGTACCTTGCGTGTCGCCTCTCTTTGGTTCGAGTGTTGCTTTGACTATATTTCGAAGGAAGCACTGGACATCATTGCAACACGGTGCCTTTTCTTTAGCTTTTATGTATTCCAGGATCCTGGCGTCTGTGTACTGTATACCCCTGCTAATATGAGGCAGCAAGTACATCATTACTCAAACAATGCGTAGACAGCTGTACACAAAGTCCTCTGGAGAGGAACCGTCCAAACCACTGACAGTAAGACTTCTTTTTATCTGAGTAATCCTGGAAAACTCAGGTTCAGCTGCATATTTCTTTGTGCAATACTGAGTACGTTTACATGCACACATACTGTACATACTGATCACTGGCAGTAATCTGCTTAAGGCAATGTTTTGTTTACAGTGTTTGAACACTGCAGACTTCAAAGTGATTTGATTTTTATAATGAACCACTTATTAGAATGATGTAATAAGCCATCTAGGACTTGCACAGTGGTGCAGTGGTTCACAGAGGGTTCCTGATTTGGTCGTCAGGGACCCTTCTGTGTGGCGTTTCCATGTTCTCCCTGTGTCAGCGTGGTTTTCCTCTGGGTTCTCCAGCTTCCTCCCACAGTCCAGAGACATGCAGGTTAGGTTAACTGGTGACTCTAAATTGGCCGTAGGTGTGAATGTGAGCAAGAATGGTTGTCTGTCTCTATGTTTCAGCCCCGTAATAGTCTGGCGACCGGTCCAGGGTGTACCCCGGGTCTCGCGCAATGTCAGCTGTAATCAGCTCCCAGCAGCTCTTACCAGGATAACAGGTTACAGGAAAAAAATGGAATGGGAGTGAGAATTACTCAGTGTGGTACAGATCAGTGACTGGCTTTCCTTCTTACATTTAGGGCTGAGATGGTATGGATTTTTTTTTTACCGCAGATAAAAAACAATGCACCACTGCGGCTTGGCGGTTAACCACCTGCCCCTGCCCCAAGTTCCTAAGCTGCCACTCTCCTAAAAATATGTTCTTTTGTTTTTATTGGGATTTACAGTAGGGTTGCCGCCTAATAGTCGACCAAACGTTAGTCGACTAGAAAGGTCATTAGTTGGCAAGATTTCATTGGTCACTTAGTCGCAGAACACAAATGTGAATCTCTATTCGGAGCTGCGCCTTGTCAAAATAAATCAAAACCTATATGACTGGAACGTGTGGGAATTTAATTTGAAAGGACAGACACAGGAAGTGTCCACGCTCAGCATTAATTTCCAGGGCTGGTACCTGCGGTTATTCCACAGGCTAGTTAATAACATGTCGGGCAGGAAATCCAAAGTGTGGGATCATTTTGAGAAGGTGAAGGACGAACCCAAGGTGATATGTAAACTCATCTTCATTGGTCGACTACAAACATGACGTATCATCTGAAACATGGAAGTAGCTACATGCCCATTAGCCCACAGCGTCATTAACAGGCGGCTCGCTCAGTGTGTGACGTGCACTTGTAGATAAAATATAGGCCTATATTAATGAAGGTTCATTAGTACGGTTTTGTATTTCTCTGTAATGTAGCACAGTGTTAACAATGTTACTGATACTATTCTTTCTCACACCTTCAACTCAAACCATTGTGTTGCCCCGGCCAAAATATATCATTTAATAATTACATTAATATCGTTAAAATGCAGGCGACAAGTCGACTAATGGCCCTAAATGACGACTGTTGGACGACTAGGAAAATTCTTAGTCGGGGGTAGCCCTAATTTACAGTTCCCACACTAGCACTTGGTGCCTAACACACAAAGTGTTAAGTGAGTGTACATCATGAATGTTACTGTATAATTCACTGCTTTATCAATGCAGTCTATGAGCTGCACTGCAAACTGAATTCTCTACTCACAGTGACAAACAGAGTGACAGGACGGCTGACTCATGAACGGTCCAATACGAGTTGAATGTGCATTGGCAGGTCTGCATTACATACTGTATGTATGGTGTATGAAATATCAGTATCGTCACAACGCTACATTTTTAGAAACTATGATAATCTGTTCACATCTCTCGCCTGCATTCATGTGCTGTCTCAGTCCCTCTTCCTGTCCTTGCCATTCTTATACTCATACAACTGATACCGCAAACTACTGTTACGGATAGCAGGACATTACCAGCAGAAACACTGCTCTGGTTGTAACTATAGTGCAAGAGACTGTGATGTTTATTACAACCAGAAATATTTGTGTAGCTGTCTTACGTTTTTAGTTTTGGCTCGACTATTACTAACACTATTACTAATGGCAGCCAGGTCACAAACTTTCTCATTTAACAGCTAAACAGTACACTAAAAATGTATCTGAAAAAATTTGAGGCGAGAAATAGGTAATGCAGTGACTTAATCTATTTCATAATATCTTAACTCTTAATTCATATTTGATCAGCTCTGCCTAGTTTGACTGCATTTCACCAGCAGTGATTGACATTTTTGACACAGTAGAGACTACTTGGCTCTGAATGGTTGTTTCGTTCAGCCAGTGAATTCTAGCAAATGCCATCAGAAGCACAAAGAAGAGAAGAGGTGAAGGAACATGATTTTTTGTCAGATTGTCTCATGGACTACTGTCAGGATAGAATGACAGTTTAAGGAAATACGACAAAAAGTTATTTTGATCAAACTTACCAACTGTAGCTTTAATCATGCAATGTAGGCCAGCAGGACAAACGTATAATATACTCTTTTCTGGAGGTAAATGAAACGCCAGGTGCAAAACTATCTTCCAAATGTGCACAAAAACTATTTACATGAATTCATCTATTCCTGTAACCTTCATTATTATAGTGCAACTGATTAACTCTTGAAACTAAAGACACTTTTTTTAACTACTTGGGATGGTTTTTGAAGCTGTTTTTCTGCATAGTGATGAATCTAAAAGACATGTTTCTAGAATAAAACAGCAGAAATATTTTTTGAAAACACATACAATATAAGTGGTCTGTTGTGAATGATACTGGCCAAAATCATTATCGCAGTCCAGCCCTGCTGGTCCTCATTATCCATCCCTGTTGACATGACAATTTCAGTAATGACTTGTTTTAAGTCAGTCAGTTATTACTGAGTAAAAGTACATTCTGTGAGACTTCTACTTTGTTCCGTTTGATGTGAACTTTCCTATTAATTGCAGTGCAGGTAGAGTGCTGTTAACCTTGTTGGCTTGTAAAAAAAAAAGTCTCTGTGATAAAGGTTTAGGTTCAAACACTGTTAAAACTAAGAGAGTTTGGCTGTAACGAGGTGGAGTGCTTCACAGATTCTGGCCGACATCTTTGCAAATGTGATTTATGCTTACGGCGCAGCGAGGAGCTCAAATCTTTAATTACCGTGCAAATTACTGGCCACTGTAATTCATCAGTACACAACCACCAGAACCTCATTTCCACACTAATTTAATGAATAATTGCCTTCTTGGAAAACCTGCCTCTTCTACTATAATGGCAGAGGCCTTGGAGGATACGGCCACTAATGTGGAGCCGAGTTCACACGTTCAACCGGAGCTCTACCTGTTTTTAATGAAACTCATGACGGCGCTGTGAGGGTGAACTGGCTTTAATTGCATTGGCGTTCACATCTTCATGCTGCAGGGAATTCGGCTATTGTAAAACTGGTTGTCTGGGATCTCTGGTGCTTTTATTTCCCGTTC
This sequence comes from Epinephelus moara, assembly GCF_006386435.1. Classification (NCBI taxonomy): domain Eukaryota; kingdom Metazoa; phylum Chordata; class Actinopteri; order Perciformes; family Serranidae; genus Epinephelus; species Epinephelus moara. The sequence goes on from NC_065528.1 coordinate 17,834,095, forward strand.
AGACAGTAGAGGATGGAGGAGGCTCATTGACCGTCTGCCTTAATTCCCTTCCAGTTTGAAAGCGGCCACTGACCACAAACTCCCAGCAGTATTTGAAAGATAAAGCCTTGCACACGTACTACTGAAGCTCATAAGGCCGGGTTTCATTCTGTGCATGACATTTATTACAAAACCCTTGAGTAAAACTTTCTTTCTACGACCAAGGAAAGCAATATATGTCACATACTGCACTGGAGTCTTTCAGAGCTGCACAAGATTTGATTTTAAAAATATTTTCTTCCTTTAAAATAGTTTTTGTTTTTATCATAATGCATCAATCTTGGAGTAAATATTTCGCTTTGCTAGTGACAGATGTGTTCCTTACAGTCAGAAAACTAACTGAGATCTTAATCTATCTTACTGTGCAGAAATGTTGTGTTTAAGTAAAAGTCTATTCCTCTCCCCGCAGAGAGACCCCAAAACATAAATCCAATCCCTTCTCTACAGATTCAACCCGCCATGTTAACTCGACATCCTTCAATAGAAAGAGAGGAATCCATGGAAAGCTGGTACAAACGCGCTGACCTTCACTCGCTCCAAAAACACAAGATCCTGAAACCGCGCACTCGTATCCAATCAATTACTCGGTGGCTTAATTGATTTGCAAAGGTAATCACTGGGCACACATCCACCAGGGCAGAGTATTTGATGTTTTAATAAATGGTTTTACAGCAGAACTGGATGACTGGATCGATTCTGCCTCTGCAACCTTGATTATAGCACAAGTTGGGAGAAAAACAGCAGTGTAGCAGTGGAACGAGCCAAATGATGCGATTGGTTGGACTTACCTTTATTGTCGGAGCTGAGGTGTTGTACAGCGGCGTGGTAAAAAAATCAAAGCTGACCGCATGACTCAATTTCCACTTACAGGAAGGAAACTGAGACCAGATGCTTACTGTAGATCCTATGATACTGCAGAAAACGCAGTAAAATGTTAAAAATAAATACGAATCAGAATCAGCCCTTTAAGAGTCACCTACAGCTGACATTTATCATGATGGATACACAGCACACAACACTGTCAGATCTAAAGTGCAACTGAATTACTTTAATACAAGAAAAGCTGAGCCACTGTCACTGATCACTGCTTTTAAACTACAGAGCAGTTTCTGAAAGGCCTTTTAATTGTTTAAATTTAAACACTGCAACTTTACAGTGCTTATTTCTTTGACATATACCAACTAGATACTTCAGTACTGGAAAGGGAATCACATGTTGCAACATGGGCAGTGCATGCAAATGAACCCAGACGGTAAAAATAATGGTGGTAGCTACCGTTTCGCCACCTATTGGTTTTTATCCTGAGTGGAAGGCTTGAGTTTGTCTTGTTTTTTTGGAGCCAAAAGTGACCATATTTGGATGAGAGGATGGTGCGTAGGGGGGGAAAGGGGTGGATCTGACTTAGAAGCCAAGGACACTATCGGCAGACGACATGTCACTCAAAGCTGCCCACCCTTAATTATGTGTAACTTTAAGCCTTAATAAAATGCAAACGGGTGAGTTATATAAAAATTCAGCCCTGTGCAGTTGTCGTCAACAGGGAAATTAGCTATAAAGACAAAAAAAACACTTTTTGTACCAGGCTGTAAACATTATTTCTGTTGTAAAGTTGGGCATCTTAACATTGATGTCTGCAGGGACTGACATGTTTCTGGAGCCAGCCTCAAGTGGTCAGTCAAGGAACTGCAGTTTTTGGCACTTTCGCGTTGGCTTAATTTTCCAGCTCCAGAGGGTGCCACTTAACATGAACAACAGCTGGTTGAAAATTGGCAAATTTTCCATTCAATAGCTTACTTGTCACACTGCTCTGACTGTTTTGGCGTGTTGCAGCCAAAGTAGCGGCCATATTTGACGAGCAAGACTGGCCTTCAGTGGACATGCCCCGTTTCAGAGCATAGAGTAGAATTTAAGTACTTCGAGTAGTAATTTTGTTTTTTATCGTTCAACTTTGGCTCCATGATGAATGACGCATTTTTCTGTGGTGTGACAAACTCAGAATACATATTTATTTTTGCTTTACCCTGACTTTAATGCCAAATTCAGACAACACAACATCAGGCTGATGATGCCCCCACCCTCCAGATGTTGTTTTATCCTGCATGTGTCACAGTGGGAGAATATGGGACGCCTCAAAAAGTCCTGACAAAGAGATGTCAGAATCTTTTTGCCGCCACTCACTGAGTTTGACAACTTCTCCTGTATAATATATTCTATGATGTCACAATGACCCACTGGAGCACAGAGCTGTAAACATGGTGATGATTCACGTTTCAGTTCCACTGATCATCAACTCTGATGTGAAAACATTAGATTTCCACACACTCTAAGAAATAAAAAGTGTGTATTCTGGTCATCTGTGGCTGCTGACAGCGCCATCAGCTGAAGTGTGCATCACAATGTACTGCAGTAGAATAAGCAGTGGCAGCATCTGGTTAAAAACTAGTTCAGCTGACTTCTCTAGCATTCAGCACACAGAGCAGGGGGCATCGGAGCAGCGAGCAGAAACAAGTCACGCTGCTCTGCACTCTATTTCCATCACAGTTATTTTTGTAGTTAAGCAGACATGACTCAGTTTGTATAAGTTTATAGCCTGCCGTGCTGTTATCCTGTGCTGTTTGGTGTATGATGACACCGCTTTAAAAAAGCACAGGGACTCAACTAACAAAATTAGTTTCTACTCTGGGGCTTCTGGACTCATTATTTGAATCATCAATGTTTATGGGGCAGCCCTACTGTGTACCCAATCACTCACCCCCCTTTCTTAAGCCCCTTTCCCACTGGACAAAGAACCACTAACACCCACTAACATCTGGCTTTGTATTTAATGGAGGAGGTTACAACTGGCATCCATTTCCTGGAACAAACCATCTGAAGTAGTCGTGGGTATATGTCGGCTCAAACACGACACATGGGTGGACACACCAACTTTTGCCATTTTTTTGGCACTATGCAAAGACACATTGCCAGAAATTCCGTCCGTCTCTGTCCTGAATTTACACCTTGTTCCTGTGTTGATCATTTGTTCAACATTCAAAAGGAGTGTTGTCCTGGTTGCTGTTTGGTGACACAAACATCTGCTGACTGAAAGTTTCTAAAGAGATTATAACACTTTTAACACAATAAACTTTGCATTCCCATGGCACCCCTCACATGGTTTACAGTCTCTTAAACACATATTGGATTAAGTGTTATCAGGGTGCAAAACAAGCAACACAAAGGCCTTACCTGCCAAATTAAATGTAAGTGAGATATTTTGTTGTTTATTTGTTTATTTTTAAGGGCCAGTGAACATTAATCAAAGTTGACATACTCAAAAACAATGTAAATGTGCCGGGGTTAGCCAAACAACTAAATTGTAGCTAATGCAACAACAACCCACAGCTTTTGTAAATAAATAAATCATGTATGAGAGTAATGATATTTAAACAATGCAGCTATAACTAATTTAAAAAGTAGTAAGATTATTAAGATTTGCAAAACACAAGAGTCACATGAGCTGCCCCTAAACTAACACACAAATAGAAAGAGAGTTTTATTATGGTTTGACTGCTGATTGTCATAATCTATAAATGATTTTAAAAATGATGTTCTCTGAGTGAAAATGCCTTGTTGATGCCAGAGGTCAGAGGAGAATGGCCAGACTGGTTCAAGATGATGGAAAGGCAACAGTAACTCAAATAACCACTCGTTACAACCAAGGAAGACCAATTCTGAACCAACAACAAGTCGAACCTTGAAGCAGATGGGCTACAGCAGCACAAGACCACACCGTGTCCATCCCTTTATGACCACAGTGTACCCATCTTCTGATGGCTACTTCCAGCAGGATAACGCACCATGTCACAAAGCTCAGATCATCTCAAACTGGTTTCTTGAACGTGACAATGAGTTCACTGTACTCCAATGGCCTCCACAGTCACCAGATCTCAGTCCAATAGAGCACCTTTGGGATGTGGTGGAACGGGAGATTCACATCATGGATGTGCAGCTGACAAATCTGCAGCAACTGTGTGATGCTATCATGTCAATATGGACCAAAATCTGTGAGGAATGTTTCCAGCATCTTGTTGAATCTGTGACACCAAGAATTAAGGCAGTTCTGAAGGCAAAAGGAGTCCAACCTGGAACTAGCAAGGTGTGCCTAATAAAGTGACCAGTGAGTATGGGTTATAATATGTTTAGAGGTTATTATAAGATGTATGTCCAGTGACACCAAACTTAAACTGCCTACTGCAGCTTTAGGAGCTCAGTCCCCACAGATGTCAACTGACAGCTGTTAATGGTGGCTGCTAATCACTACTGCTTCTTCCTGTGTCTGCTTTATGTGGTAATGAAAAGTAACTGTTTTACCATATTTTGTGCATAATCACACATATGAAATCACTGATTGGTCAAACCTACAGGTGTATCTGTTGTTCAGATATGAACACCTGAAAGTGTTGTTTCCCAGCATTTCCCAAGAAATGTTCCACAGATGAAGGCAAGCAAACACCCAGACAGATTTTAGTGTTAAAACATAACACTACCCTGACCTTAAAATAACTTCCTCTAATTACCTGGACAGTCGTACTCCGGAGTCATGTCAGCTTCACACTGCAGGACTGGTTTAACACAGTCTAATGGGAGAGCCTAACAAGATAGTTGTTCCTCAGTAAGTTTGCTGTGAAACTTTGCTCCCAGGAGTTTCATAAGTCCTTTTGGATCTTTTTCAGATAGCTTGAATAAAAACTATGATCATTTAAATGAGGACAAATACTCTGAAGTTAAACTTAACGCCTTCGCGGCTCATCAGAGGATCCTCCAGCGTCTTTGTACACAGCTCCCCACCTTCGCAGTCTGCTCAGTGCGGAGGAAAACGGTGCCTCTGGGAAGCATTTCTGAAGTTTAACATTTCCATGATTTTACTAGTTGAAAGGCTGCCCATCAGCCAGTTTTAATTGCCTTAGGAGGCCATTAGGGCAGGTCATCCGTCACTCAGGGCTGCAGTTCAGGGCTGCATCGGAAGCACGCCCCGCTGTGGAATCAGACCATCTGATCTGAACCACCACCCGGTCAGACCACCACTGGCCTCCAACCCGAGGAAGACAAGGAAGTGACAAACTGGGAATTTCTTTCTTCTAATAAGACAGATAAGTTCACACCTGGAATTGGAATTTTCACCTTCCTCTGGTGCTCAGTTAAAGAAGTATTTTACTGCTGAAGAGATGGGCTTTAATAAAACTAGGATATCTATGCAGTAGAAAGACGTAGTACTTTTGAAACTGGTGCTACAGAACCATAGAAAACAGAAAAATGATGCTTTTGCTCAAGAGGGAGAAACTGAACTATAACTACCAGAATACACTGCGCTACATCTGACTAATTAACATTCCCACTCGTGGCGAAGTTAGGACTAGGCGATATGGTCAAAAATTCATATCTTGGTATTTGCAGGCTGACTGGCGATACTCGATATATATCTCGGTATTTTCTACGGAATGGGCTACATGTTTTCTGTTGCAAGTCAAAGCCACATTTGAGATGTCACACACACTCTTATAAAAACACACTGTGATATGAAAATAAAATATGATATACCCCTTTAAGAACAAGTACCTTAAAATGACCAGGCCTCATTTTGTTCTCCTCAGTTTGTCAAGCATGAAGAACAGCACCTCACTGCTGCTGTTTGTTGTTCAGGGCATGGTTCTCAATTTCAGATTAATTTCTCAGGTTAAAGCTTTGGAAAATAGATGGTTTGGCTCTGGTCCAGAAACACAGTTTTTGGGTTGATGCTTATAAATAATACCAAGGTTACAATAATCTGATAAACCCAGACTGCCAGTTTAAGATAATGCCCTGACTGTGAAAACATCTGATTACTTTGGATGCTGCTACCTTTCGGATTTACACTGCATGATTTTCAATAAAACATGGCAACAAATCATTTTTATTGTGTTGTATTATTAAAGCCACTCTAGTCCATATTTTGGTTCCTGTTGTTGATTCCTTCACATCTCTTTCTTTTGATCCTTTCAGTCTCCCTCTGCAAAAGTTCCTCTGTATACTCTGGTTCATAAAGGTGTCCTCTTGACTCCACAGTGAGATTTCATTGTTGCTGTCATAATAACTAATTTTTTTATTTTCTTGTATTTGTTGTTTCGTCCATAACCTGCTGAAAGCCTGACCCAAACAGCTAATCTACGGTGCAATGGGCTTGGGGGGAAAAAAATCAAATTGGTCTGAGTGTGGCTAGCACCGCTAGCAGCAGCAGCAGCACTTGTTCCGTGCAGGTTAACATCCAAATGCTTGAGCTGAATGTGGTTGCTCTTTGCTCCAGTCGAGTGATTATATGCTAGTTTATATTCTGACAAAGCCTACATGCTACCTTGTTTTCATTTTCTAGATCAAAGTACTGCCAAACCGCGCTGGTTTTGCGAGAGGACATCTCTCCAATTTCCCACCGTGCTGTTTTAAAACTCCAGTCTACTCGAGCATTACCACGGGGAGGGGGACTGCTGTCTGACAGCTCTGATGCACCCACTAGTGGCGGGCGGCTGCATGACAGTTAAGCAGCATTGTACATGAATAAAACACTAATTGGTTTAATCGACTAATATTTCTGGTGCTGACTAGTGAGGCGGTGGACGTTTAATCGTTTAGACAACTAATCGCGCGCATCCCTAAATTGCATACCCACAATGGGCAAGTGTGAGCATCCACAGATGGATACAATCCGACTGGCAGCCCCTGGTTCAAAAGTGAGGGTATGCAGGTAGGTTTAAGGGGAATGGAACAAGAGCCACACTGGATGCAAGTAAAAGACAAATAAATCATGTTGAAATCAAACAATCTGATACATCAGTTGCATCGATAATCGTTTGATTATCAAATTGTTACTCCCTGAATCGTAATCGAATTGAATCCTGAGGTGCCTGGAGAGTCCCACCCCAATAATGTGCTACATGGCCCAGTTGAACTTATGCGTAGGAATACGGAAGTCAGATAGTTGACAAAACCCAGCGCCAAAGCAAAGGGCTGTCTGACGACATGTGAAGCGTTAAAAATATTTTCAATATAACGTACACTTAAACTGATATTGATTTCAATGTGGGCCTTTTTAAAGTGGCTAAAATACATTTTGCTGCTGCCCCCATTCACAGCAGTACATTGCCTAGCTTCTGTGGCAGTACTCCTGGTTGCTTCTCTAAACTGGTAGCATGCCATCTACTGCCAGTAATACACTGACTTAAGACTTTCATCAGACTCGCTGAGACATGAGACGGCTTTAAACACTTGGTGTGTCTCAAATCACATACTTCCAGTAGTACACTTTTATGTAGTATACTATGTGCACTATGTAGGTCTTTAGCGTAGTGCGCAAATTTCGACAGGGTAGTGTTGTCTCAAACCAAACACTGCCGTTGTGCACTCACCAGAAATGACGACCGCAAATTTGCTAGTTAGCAAACTAGCATTAGCAATCGCGTTATCATTTGCGGTACCAAATCATTACAGACAGCTAAATTAACCCAATAAACATACTGCTGGCTTATACCCGACAACAGTATAGTGGCGCTTAGTGCAAAAAACACATGTATTTGTACAATGCAGTGAAGTTCACAGTCGCACAGTCCTTGGCCGCTATTTCCAGTTTGAAAAGTGGTCCCTCCCCTTCCGCTACGTAGCCAAGATGGCGACCATTGAGGGCTAGAAGTGTCCATAGTTCCACACTCAACTTCTTGACCGTTTTGAGTGCACCATCCAGGTACTCATAGTGCACTGCATTTTTCCATACTTCTCAGTGTGAACGCACTTATGCACTCAAAATATTAGGTGTAAGTACAGAAGTACGCGATTTGAGACTAGGGCTGAACGATATATCGTTATCGTATCTATACCGAGATATGAACATGCAAGATATTAATATCCCAAAAGGCAACGATATTGACGATATAATTTCCCCATGAGTTTCCCCAGCTTGACCTGCATGTACAGCTCAGCCAATCACAAACATCCTTTTTACGCTTGCCCTAAATTTACAGCTACGGCCAGCCAATCACAAACCTCATTTCTTGCTTGCCTTGGATCGACAACAAAGCCAGCCAATCACAAACATCCCCTTAAGCGAGGGAGACGTGCTGCTGCTAGCAACTCGCTAGTACACACAACACATTTGCGACTAAAAATAGTTTTGTTCGAGCAAATTAAATCATTCAGCACGCTGTGTGAGTACAGATTTCAACCAGCAGCAGAAACAAAAGGCGAAACTTACCGGATGTGGGTTGAACGGGGGTCACAGACGGGAATACGACGGAGCGCTATGGCCGCCGCAAGATAACGTGGTTTACCGGCGTTTCGCCGTACGTGAAGAGCCTGGTGACGCGAGGCTACCGGCGACTGAGAAGCCCGGCTCCAGGTGAATAAGTTGGTGTCATGACTGCCCAGTAGTACCGGAACAGCCGAGCCGTAGCGGCACACAGGTATGTGACATGTCAGAGGAGAAACGAGCCGTTAACATTTCCACAAACCTCACCGCACTTTAGGGACNACAAAGACATTACAAATGCTATAACGTACCATATTGCTACACATGATTCCCGTGTATTCAGTCACTAAAGAGGGCTTCCAGAAAATGGTTCGGACTCGTTTTTTTTTTAAAAATTTTTATAAAGAATGCTTAGTTTTCACTGAAACCATAGTCATATCGTATCGTATCAGTATCGAGATATCTGGCATAAATATCGAGATATGAAATTTTCTCCTTATCGTTCAGCCCTATTTGAGACACAACTAAAATCTTAAAACCTATCTTTTTAGACTTGTATTTTTGTAGCTTTTATTTAATTAATTGATATCAAACCTGATTTGTATTTTAATGTATCCGTGTGTGTGTGTGTGTGTGTGTGTGTGTGTGTGTGTGTGTGTTACTCTATTTTATCCTGTCTTTTATCTGCATTTCCTCATTTTATTATGTAAAGCACTCTGACTTGCACTAGCTGTATGAATTGTGCTATACAAATAAAATTCTTATTCTTATTATCATTTTAAGTACCTCGCCAACCACACTTCAGAAAGTCCAAACTATCATTTTGAGTATAAATCATACTTTTACTCAACAACATCTAAGAGGCAACTACTACACTGTATTATTTTGGTTCAGTCTCCTTGCTCTCATCAGGGGGGTTTCCATTTGCAACAGGCAGCTGTTCTCAGCAAAAAGCCTCCACTAAACACACTGTGCTCTACCTGTTCAGCACCAAACTGAAGACAAAGTTAGTGACTTGCTGCTGAACACAGTGGAGCATTAAGCAGATAAGGAGCCAGATATTTCCCTCAGGAGCTGGAGGAGACCAGAAACATGCATGTACATGCTTTTTAAATTCAGTTATTCTTTTATGTAAATCGCTTTGTGTTGCATTCATTGCACTATAGAAACAATGTTTGCGATAAATATTATCATCACGTATAAAAAGGGGAATGAATACATATACATAAAGACAAGTATATGAGGTTTACGTTCGTCTGGTGTGCAGATACGCAGCTTCAAAAGAATGCTAATGTTGCTCCATGTCTACAGGATGTGCAACTGATTTTCACCATCACAAGGACATATTCCAGCTCTCTAACAAGTCTTAAACCAAGAATGTTTGGTCAGAGAAATAATTAGATTGTATAATTTTTAAACAACAGAGAGATGAATCTGAGAATTAGATGAAGCCAAGGAATTAACCCTAACTACGAAGATAACTTGCCATCTTAAATCCTAAACCTGAAATTTACACTTGCAAAGGTCACAGACTGAGATGTAAGAAATGATTTATAGGAATAATCAAATCGGCTGAGAGCAAACAAGTAATAAGGCGAGTCAGTGCTAAATCAAGACGGGCATAAAAGCAAATAAACAAAAAAAGGCTGAACTGTGAGGGAGTTAATGAGAGCTGACTGAAGGTAAAAAAGTCATTTCTAAGGAGAAAGTGATGTATTGTTGCATGGCTGTGCCGGCTGCTGCGCCTGTGGCTGCAGCGGGCCCTCAGAGAGCCGCAGTCCACCCTCACCTGATTATTTTTCACCTTGTTTACAGCGGCACTCCTTCATGGCACTGCCTCCATCTCCCTCCCCTGCATGGACCTGTCTCATTACGTCCATCTCAACAAGTCACTCAGCCGAGAGAGAAGGAGGGAGGAAAGAGGGAGAGATGGGTTAGGGACAGGTAATACAAGGACAGGTGAGGAAAGACGATTAGAAAGAAATGAATATAGTCGGAGGAACATTGTCTAAATCCGTCCTGACAAGAGACGAGAAAGTGTTTAGTGTGGAAATCACTCTGAGCGTGTAAATTCATCTGAAGCAGGACGGGCAGGGAAGGACAAAGTAGCACCTTACATCAAGTGTGGCTCTGCTTTATATCAGGAATAACGTCTCGGCAAGGAGTAAACAGTTATTACAGCACACATACACAAGCAGAGCATCCTGCAGCACTCTCTGCATCTCATTAGTCTCTCCTCATACGCTGTCAGTCATAGCAAAGGTATGAGCTGATATGTTTATTGGGAAAATGAATGTATAGTCCTGTGAATCTGTCATGTGTAAGAGGCAGCATGCCCAGACTATCAAACAGGATCACACCAGGGAGTGCTACAAAAAATGCTAACATGTTTGTTAGCACTCAAACGCTAACACCAGGAAATAGCCATACCCCGCCAAGTCCAGAAGACTCTCGCCTTCTCCTGCACAGTCAGGTTTTACATATTCATAACTATGGTAAATGGCTACCAGCGACTGAAATATTGTGGTTGGTAACAGTTGCCAGCCAACCAGCACAAAATATATTTCGACAAACTAACCACTTTCTGGCTTCATATTCAGCAGACACAAAAAACGTATACATCTTCTCATTTAGGCATATTTTCCAAAATGTCAAACTGTTGCTTTCATAGTTAGACTACGTTTAGCGCTCCTTATTACGGGAAAACTGTAGGCAACATTACATTCGTAACTCCATGTCCTAGATCAGCTATGAGAACTGTGAAGGATGATATTGATGCTATTTGTTGTTGTAATCGTTTCAGGGGTTGCTACATAAACTTAGAGGAACAAGTTAAACTGTGCCTTCAGTGGTGGTTGTGGTCCATTTAAAGCACAGGACCAGACTGGGACCATCTGGTCTTTCAGTGGGGACAGTTGGACTGACTGTGAAACTACTGAAAGTGCTCATTTTAGCTGTGACCTAAGAAGCCAAGTCAGACAGGTCATCTCCTGATAGTGAGGGAATGATATATGATTTTATCAGGAATTGTGATTTGAAAAAAAATAAAAAATAAAATCTACCACAAATTACACATTTAACAGCTCCCAAATACAAAAAAATGTCCCCTGGGATCTATATATATATATATATATATATATAAAAATCAACAGGTGATTTCCTTCATTAGGTAAATCCTAAATGATTGAGTTGGGTTTTTTTCCACCTGGACCTTTATGCTCTGCCATTTCTCCTCTAACCATCACGCTGTAACCTGTGACAGGCTGTCATGATACCACAACTATCGCACATTCACATATATGGAGTTTTATTTGTTGCACGTAGGTTTACGTTACCAAAGGTTTATGACAAAATCACTTGACGACGCCGACTCCCGTGTGCACACAGCGAGAGAGGAGAGGGAGAGACGCTGTGCTGCTGCCAGAGGAGCCGCTGAATGAGTTCCCTCTGAGCGGTAACTCAAAGAGTCTGAGAAGTCTGAGGCTGTTCATAAAACATTCAGGACGTGCAGGTATAATGACGCCACAGTTTGACGTCAATATGTCAACAAGTCAAAATATCACGAGTATCACAATATGAATTTTTCATATCATAGCTAAAATTATACCAGTATTATCCTGAACGAGACAGTATGGCACACCCCTACTGCATACACACAAACTTTAAAAAATGCAAAAGATATCAATTAACCATTGGCATATTTCATATGAAAAGATGCATCACCTCATAAAAAAGGATGTTCACTGTCCTATCTGTGGCACATTAAAAATGTGTTTTTTAGTGTGGTTCTAGTATATTTTTGTGCCATTTTTATGAGTTTTAAGTGTATTGTAATGGTTATTGGAAGTATATCGTGAATTGAAATTTGTACATTGTCCCATGCCTATCTCCTGATTTGCACTATTTTGATGAAATCCACCAAAACACATGATAGTCAATTAGTACGTTTAAGCTGACATATCATACAATGCACATCTCTCACACATGGCTCACACATTTCTTATTTATCTTCTCAGCATGCAACAATATATATACAGTACCACAAAGCCTAAAAGGTACAGACCAGTACTGAATACTAAAGGAATTTGCAGATGTCAACGTTAAGTCCAAATCAAAAATACCAATGCATGCATCAAATACATTTTAGTAAAAGTTAATAACACAGCAACAAACAGCAAACAAATCCAGGAGAAAAGCACACAAAGTTACCGTCAAACCTGCACAGGCCAATTCACAGTTCACACAGATCAACAGGTGACTGCACAACCACCAAATGCATCAAGTAGGAAAAGTCCTAATGATCTAAAGTTCTTGAAACTGTGTCCCTTCTCACAGCTAGTGTACAGGCAAACCAAGCACAGCACATAATAGACCTCCATAACACCAGCCACTGCACAGCAAGTTACATACTCATACAGACATTAACACATCAGCACAGAAACCAGACAGACAGACAGAGGGTGTATCTGTCTTACCTTACCTGACATTTAATCCCAGTCTCTCTTTCATGAAAGGCGAAGTGTCCATGTCCCGCTGCTCTTGCTGTAGTTCCTTGACAATCTCCATCTCTGCTAGCATCACAGAAGCTAGCATTAACAGAAACAAGCTAGCTAGCCTTGTTGCTTTAATTAAACATTGTCGTTAACTTTCTGGTGTGTGAGGCCAGAGTACAATTCACTTGCTTCACACCTCACTGCACAGTTCACACAAATAATAAACTATAATATCGTGACATACACAAGCCTTCCAGAGTCCTGTCAGTTTAGTTCCGTGAAGGCATCACTGATTGATTGTATTAATCAGCCCCACCTGTCGCCTCTCTGCTGGACTCTACGTCACGGATACTCATCCTGAGGCCATTTTAACATTTTAACAAAATGACAGGAGGCCAGGAGCAATTTCATTAACGAAAATAATAATAAATATTTGTGTGTAATACATTAACTGCCTGTTTTCAACCTTGTGATGTTTGCTGTCCTCACTCATCTTTGTCAGGAGTAAAATCCGGCCGCAGGTCAGGGGCGTCTCTAAGATGTGAGGACACTGGGGGCCCCAGCCCAAACCTCTGTTGGGGGGGTCGTGTTGATCTTCCCCTGACACCTTTTTTATAAACAAGCTCTATTTTAATGCTTTTTATTCACTCTGGCAACATATTGAATTACAAGTGTGAATCAATTTATTTTCATCATGAATTCTAAAATGGCCGACCGGCCACCTAGCACCCAGCTGAGTATCACTGCTTTGCGTTGATTTTTTAGGTAAAATATAATTTTTGATCACAAAGGCTGACATTTGCCAGCCATTACAACCCACAAGGGCTCTGTTTCACTCATTCAAGATTTAAAGATTTAAACCATGGAAAATCTTTTTTTTTTTAACTATTTAGTTATTTGTTTATTTTTATTAATTAAAAATTACAGGAATAGAGACAAAGCACATTTAGATTCCGGACACATCAAAGAGGAAAAACAATTAGCATAGTAACAGTTGACCGCCTATAGATTGCTAATGGATTAATAGATATTGGTAGGAGTCAGCAACCAAATGGGGGAGTGCTTTTGTTTTTTTGTTTTGTTTTGTTTTCTAATTATGTGTTAATTTTAGTTTGTATTTACTCATTTATCAACAGCTTGTTTTCCAAGCAAATTGTTAGTCTTATTATTTTGACAATTTGTTGATGAATTATGAGTTATTCATGGATTTAATTGTGATTGTTCAATGAACTTCTGTTCTCACTTTGCATGTATGAGTGTTTTTGTTTTGTTTTTCCTTTATTTGTGCTTTATTTGTTCATTGTTGCTTCATGCATTGTTAATTTTTTATCTCGGCTACATGCCACAGTGGTATCTCACATCTTGAAAAAATAAAGTTGAAAAGAAAAAAGAGCAAAACAACTAATCAGTCTTCGTTGACTTTGTATTGCATGAAGGTGCCCCCTTGTCACTTAACCTACGTCTGCAAGCAAGCAACAGAAAATGCCTAACAGCTGCTTTGTTGTGGGATGCACTACCATCAGGATAAAGAACAGTTTTTATAAGCTGCTGAACAAAAAAAAACCTATTGGACAATAAGGCATGAAGCATAAGAGATGAGATTGGGAAAACTGTAGGATCCTGGCACTCAGTATGCCTAACATTACACAAGCAGCAAGTATTTTGCTAATTTTGCTGGACAAACTGAAGAGGTTGAAGCTAACTTAGCTATACAATCCCTTCTTCAACCTTTGTTAGGTTAAATGATGATCTTACCTGGTGATTCAAGCAAAATGCAGTTAATTAAAGCTCAAAGTATTTAACGTCTGGTCATTTAGTGGGATCATTTCTCTAAGATAAGCAAGGTAAGGAGAGTGGACCCTGTGGCAGACTGACAATATCGAGTTTGTCAATATAGCATTTCCTTTCTGGCAGACATAAAGTGCTTAAATCTAGTGTTCTTAGCTAGATACAGGTGTTTTGTTAGTGTTTTAGCCCTTGGCTGCATATTGTGGCGCCATTTATTTTCCCCTGTGTTGGGCATAGTCTCCAGAGTGAGACGCATGCGCTCTGTTTCTATAGCTATTATGAGCTCAGTGTGTCTTAATTAGTCACAATCACTTAATCATGATGTATAAGCTGGTAACAGCTGCAGGCTACACCTTGATTTTAGAGCCACCTATTCTTATCTGACCTATGAGTTTGTAGACTTGTTTTAATTGAAGTCAGACAGAAATTACATCATACAACTGTCACTGTTTCCAGCTCTGGATATTTATAATGTCCCTTTATGTACACAACATCTTTCTGCACTGCAGGAGTCATTTGTATGAGTGTGTAAGACCCCAGTAAATAAAAAACAACAAAAACTTCCAGCCTTTTGAAGTTGCAATTACCACATTAAAAGTAGTGTTGCTATGTCTTCTGATCTCAGCAGTGAAGCTGTTTAATAAAATATAAACAACAGAAATGAAAGCCAAGGTACAAAAATAAGACTCAAAGTACACTTTTCCTCGAATTCCACCGTGATCTGATTTCATCAATAA
The DNA here is from genome assembly GCF_006386435.1 of Epinephelus moara. Taxonomy (NCBI): domain Eukaryota; kingdom Metazoa; phylum Chordata; class Actinopteri; order Perciformes; family Serranidae; genus Epinephelus; species Epinephelus moara. The sequence continues at coordinate 17,849,400 of NC_065528.1, forward strand.
TAAAATGATAAGAGCTGCAGCAGAGCCTCTTTTTCACAGTGTACGTTTTCAGCATTAGGTGCTACTCAGCTTTTTAATGAGGTCTGTCATGTGGAATCTTCGACTGAATCCCTCAGAGTGTATCATGGAGGTCTCTTTGTTTTATCAGCATATAGTATATGCAATGTGGTATAAGTTTGACCTGCAGCCCATCAAATTACCACTGACTAAAGGCAACACATAAAATGGCCAAATAAGCGAATCATTTTCAGAGTTCGGGCAAAGTTAAAGTGCAGCTAGTCACAGTTTGAGACCACACCTGCCCTGTTTGGTTCGGTTCAGTCAAACTCAAGTTAGTTTGCCCCCTAAGTGCGGTTCCTTTGGGCAGGTGTGAACACAGCAATCACGCTCAGGTGCGCACCAAAACAACCGGACCAAGACCTTCAACGTTTTTATCCCGCATGGACATTCTGACCAATCAAGAGCAACACGTTCTAACTCCGACCTCCTCACTTATTGACGTTTGGTCATGGACTTTCCACGTCCAGATACGACATGAAAGGTACCTGTAACCATGTAAGGTTGGTTGTTGACGTTCTGGGATGTGGTGTCAAGTTCTGCCTGTTAAAATCTGTCAAAATAAACTAAACTGTTAAAATCTGTCAAAATAAACTTCCGTTTTCACAGGAAATTTAATGTTTACATACAGTCTCTTTCAAAATAAACACACTACGTTGGTACAACACTGCAAATTGCCGTTTTTATCCGAATGCACATGGTTAGGTTTAGGAAAAAAGACCAGGGTCTGGCTTTAGAATCTTACAGGACGTGAACACCAGTGTCTCGGGTGAAAGTCTCCCCCACCCTACTTGGGCTTTCGCTGCCTTAACTTTCATCCTTGTCCCACCACATTTCCCCCTGACGCCGCCGGGCACCGTTAAACTATTATGACAACTAGCTACGTATCATGCCGACGTTAAAGGACACCTTTTTGTTGGTTTCTGGCACTGCAAGTCACTGCCCAAATGTTGGATTTCGACGACTTCAGAGTGGGACAGGGCTCTTACGTTCAGCTTCCTCGCACAAGGTATTTTATCTAGTCTGCTTGTAAATGCTGTGGTGAGAACACGGACCAACTCTAGGTGATTATGCAACTTTGGGACAAAATTAGTCCCTGATTCGGACCAAAGTAAGCGAACTCTAGGTCTGAAAGAACCCTGAGGTGTAAAAGTGTCTCCTGGCAGAGTGAGGGTTGTTTTCGACATACACTGTACATTTTGAGCATTTTCCCAATATTTGGTGCAGTTTTTACTTTTGTCATGCCATGTTCAATATAAACTAACACCTAGCGTGATCACAGATGAAAGTTATGTAACACTGAAGGGGTCTCTGTTTCTAAAACTAATCAAACAGTCACATCTTAATCTGTCATTGGATGTAGACGCAGGTTAAAACGTCCAAACTGACAACCTGTCCTCCATGCCGCGTGTCTCGCATGCCTCATGTTGACTCATGCATCTCCTCCTGTCGCCGAGCCCCGTGGATCATCGATCTGTCCCTCCAGTCCCTCAGAGGCCCCCGTTCACCGCCGCCACGGCTGCGATTAGCTTGTCACTCTCCACATTTCTGGAGCAGAACTAATCAGGCTGGAGAAGAGACTTGCCCCACTGCTATCCACGCGTGACTTGTCCTACCAATGTATGCAAGTGAAGAACAGAAGCACAGCAGAATTGGATTTTATTTCCAGAATCTCTCTGGTGAGCTGATGGGAAGCCGATCTGTTGCGCCGTTTGAGACACGTGGAGTTCATCTGTCTTCTGTGTAATTGATCAGCAAGAGTGATTGAGTGTATCAAGAGGTGATTATAGTCATTAACAGGTTTAGACTGATATATTAGTCCATTAGATACTGACCGTCAGCCAGTCAAGTTCTCTGATGTGATGGGGGAGAAAGTCTCGACTCTTTCCTTTGATTGTTTTCCCCTAAGAAATCTGTAAATCCTCAGTTCTGATTTCTGTTCTTATCTGGTCAAAATTACAGTGACCAAAAATAAAAACTTCAAGTTAAAAGTATCTTTCTGCTGTTTTAATGCTCCCCCCATCAGTGCTCTGCAGGTGCTGTGGGTTTTGGTAGCAGCTGACAATGTCTGTCAATAAATTGGTGCAATACCTTTGTGCACACTAATAGCTCATAATGTCATTTTTGTTCCAACGGCCACACAAGGTGTTAACCTGCTCTGGGGGCTTTACATGAGTCACTCTGTCTGATTTGAAAGTACTGAGGTCACCTGTTGCTGCTTGTTTGTCCTTGCAACAACTGCACAGTCAAGGTTAGTTAGAACCACAGACTGTAAAAATAATGGCTGTAGCCAACATGTCGTTATCCATTGGTTCGTGGATTCTGTTTTAAAGCCTGGAGTTTGGCATTTTGACTGTTGCCGTCTTGGATTTTTGGAGCTAGATGGCGTTTCTCAAAGTCAGGATCTTTCCTTGTTAGGATGGGCTCTTCTAAGGACAGATCCTACACAGGCAAGGCAAGACTCCTTCCTAGCGTTCGGTGAACACAAATTGGAAGAGGCCCCGCATTCAATTCCTGCAAGTTGTGCCTTAAGAATTGTGGGTATATGATACCCACTGAGGATACACACATGCATACTTGAAAATTCTCTGAATGAAGGACTCTGTTCTTGGTAGAATTTGAAGGATCCTTGACATTGGCAGGATTTGATGACCTAACATCCTTGAAATTCAGCCATTCAAGGATCCTTCCTTGACTTTGAGTATATTGTGGTGTATCTTGACCCAGAAGGGGTCAGAGTTAGCTCTAGGCAACAAGGCTACTACAAGGTTGATACTCCGTCCACCGCTCTGAGTGTCGAAAGATGTCGATGGGTTTATAGTGGAGTTTGTGGAAAGCCCAGTGTCTCACACAGACACAAAATGGTGCCCCCAGCATCATTATAGTGATTCCCAAGTGGCGTATTTTGAGGCCTGGGAGTGAGACCAGGCTGCTTCATGTATCTTTACCGGTTTTGAGTAAAGTGGCGAGCAAGCAACTACTACCTACATGTCCAAAAAAGGTTTTATCCTCATTCTATCTTGAGATGGACTCATCGCATGGGTGGAATATGGTCCTAATAACAAAATATAAAATGCAAGTCTCTCAAACACAATCCAAGGCACACAGTAGAGGTTGTGCAAAATTAAAATACTTTACTTTTACATGGCAATATGTACTTAAAATGACTTTAAGCAATTCAATAAGCCCTTAAGAAGATGGAATAAGCACAGGATATAGCAAGTGTCCAAAGAGCACTTTTGTGTGATCACCACAAAGGCCTAGCAGCGTTGTTTTCAAGGTTTTATCCTCCTTTGAAAAATGGAAAAGATCACAAAAATTCAATGAACTGTTTGACAGAAAATCTCACACACATTGAAAACATTTCACCTCCTGATCTGAATTGGATCTTTGTTGTGTTATGTGCATCTGATAGAGAGATAAAAGCACCACTATGAAAACATTGATTTCTACTTAAAGACCTGATGTGAGGTCTCTGTAGAGAATAAAATAAAAATCCGTCTTTGTAGGGGTATCCAGGTATGTCGTCACACCTCTTTATTTTTTCTGCCCATGATTCAGTGAGTCACACTGACACTGAGGCACGTGGCAGCAACAGGGGACGCAACAGGGCTCTGCACGGACAAATTAAAAATTCAGCTCTGGGATAAAAGTTTCTCACTTACATGCTTGGCCCCAAAAGCACTTTATTCAGTGCAAACATTTCTCTTTTGAAATTAATTCAGTGCTGCATATTTGGCTGCATAAAATATTAACAGTATTTTAATATTTTAGTGCAAATAATGAGGGCTCTTGACCTCTGTATTTAAATTTAATCATTACATGCAGAATTTATAAGCTGCATTTTCCCTTGTCTGTCGAGGGAAATTTTGCCAGTAATTTTCCCATGAAGTGCAGATTGATGAGGAGGTCGTCTCCCCATAATAGATGAACACAATTGAAAAATCATCAGGCAGAAATTGTCATGACGTGCCCGTTTTCTGAGGGAATAAAATCTATCCACTAAATGAGTAAAAAGCCTTCAGAGTCTGATCACTTAATCAAACCAAATATTTTGCTTTTGGACTCTTTAGCTGTAAAGGTTGAGCAGTGTGACTGTGATAAGGTAAAAGGGGCCAAGCATGAAGCGTGTGACAGTTCCATCACGGAGCGCCGTCGCTTGCACAAACTGAAGGTCAGCTGCAACGTAATTGCTGCGTCCCGTTCCCATTTGTCTAAACCGGGGCGTTTGCGTTCAGAAATCAGCTGCAGGTGAAAAGGCATTTGGCTGCCTGTCATCCTCAGTCACCTTCATCCCGGCCCATATCAGCACAGAGCCGTGACAGGCGGCCATAGGTAGAGCTGCGGCTCTTATCATCAGCTGGAGACACATTCCATTCTATATATTTACATCCTGGATATACTGAGTAAAATTGCAAACACACACACACATACACACACACAATGTAAATGATATCTGTGTAATGCAACTGGAATGTGGAGCGTCTTCCTCTGATTGTGCGAGAGTAACAGTTTTGCTGGTTGCAAACAAATGAGGTGATTGTATCGTGTACTATTTCTACTTCCCAGGTTATAAATTACACACATTTCATATTTATTTAAAGGGTCAGGTCACCAACAAAACAACATATTCTCCTGCTCTCTGTTAGTGGTATCCATGCAGATATCAGTTTTAATTGGTTTTTAGATATCAGGTTTCTGCTTCCAACCAACACAATCCATGGACATTACCATCAGTTTGGAAGAACTGCATGTTCCACCGATGGGAATCTATTCACAGCGAGGTCCTCTGTGTTATTATGATTATCATCTTGGATAGTAAAGACACTGTCCCTGAAAAATGAAGTTACACATTCTATTCAGCTCCAGTAACTATGTAAACTGACCCTTTAATTCAAGGTTTTTAAGAAGTACGAAAAACACATACCGCTGCTTTCATGCTTTTTTCTGTTTTGACTGAAGCTCATGAAGGACCTCATGTACAGAACGAGCCTGTGAGAGAATACTGGACGTGTGGTCATTTTCACACAAAGCTCGGCAGTTATCAACATGAATGTTAGTGAAGGCTACGATCAAATCTCACGTCAGGTCTCAACTCTTTTATGCACGTTTAAGTGAGCATGCCTATGAGAAACTATTACATTTTGTAACGGCCTACATTGCTGCACGCTCTCTATCACAGCTCACAGTTGCCTGGCTCAGAGGGACTGGCTCCAGGTTGACTAAAGGCAGGACACCACTGTTTCTTTCTTTATCTTCGAACAGAAGCAGCTGCTTAAATAGCCCCTTTTAGAGACGACGTCACAGGGAAGTCAGTTTTTTAGCTGGAGGCAAAACACGGCCCTCCACCACAGGGCTGTAGGCTACATAGGAGTCTCAAAATGACGTCTTGTTGTGTTATTGGGAGCCAGAGTCATGGCTCAAAACCAGCCGCCATTGCCCGTCAACAAAAACAAAGATGGTTAAATGTGATAAGACGAAAGCACTGGACGGATGTGCAGCGCACACTTCATATCAGGTTAGGGAAAATGTATTTCCTGTTGTAGAATGATGTTATGTGTATTAAGGGTTATCATGTCCACCTCATCAGAAACTGGGGAGGTATTAAGAGGAATATTGGATTTCTCTGAAACGCTAACTTTTTTTGCATTGATAGCAAAACAAACTGGAGGAAACTGTTCAAGTGTCGTCCTCCTTTGTAAGATTGGCATAGTAATCAACCACAAAGCTTCCTGTGACATCATCCATCCACCGAGTGAGAACATACGGGTCGGCCAGTCTGGTCCTGTTGGTTAGTGTTTGCTTATTCAAGTAACACTTGCAGCCCCGGAAAGTGAGTGACCTGACATGGTGTGTTTGTGAATTCAGTCTGATGCTCTACACTAAAATGAGAGTCCTGTTGGTCGAAGAAACAGCGTTATATTTCTATATGAATTAACGAATGGTTAAGTTGATGACACATTCACTCCGCTCGGGTCTGCTGTTCTGTCTCCCCAGACAGAGTGCCCAGAGTAATATCAGCACTCAGAATGAGTATTTCTGAATGCACCACATGTATCATCTTCCTCCAATGTGTATAACAAGCCAGCAGAACTTACTGGATAGCGCTAGCTTATGTCTAGTCTGGGGCCGTTTAGTGGCCGTTTGGGTAAGGATCCGGAACTAGGGCGAGAGAGACAGGAACCGGAGTTCGATGGATGCGCCTTTCCGTCAAAGTAAAAGCACCAACCTAATAAAAATGCATGAATGAATGTTTTCAGCAGCCACATTTCAGCAACCAATCATTTCTACGCAGTGACTGACAAATCTGAACAATTTATGAATTACACACAAACCCTATCGTTAGATGATTTCTGCGCTCAGATCTGCGCTGGTTTGTACGTTAGCTTGATAAATGTTGGGCACTGAGTACAACACTGAGCATAAAAATTTTATTGCAACAAGATCAACATGCTCTCTCTAAAGAAAAAGAAAAACATCACTTAAAACTCTACACAAAATAAATGTTTCCACATATACAGAGTGGGTTTTATTTTCTGAAAGCGCACTTAATGTATTTTTCATCCATGTAATTTCTACTAAGGAAATGTATAGATGTGGCGGTCGTGACCGTAAAAAAGGTGAAGGTATGTTATTTTCTCAAAGTGGTTTTACATTGGACTCCAGATACGAAAAAGAAAATTATGATGTGGGATGCAAATCTCCACTCAGGTCAAGGTCAAACTCCAGGTTCATATTCAGCTCTATATTGTATCTCTCTAATCTCTGCTGCTAAGTAGAACACTTGTGAGATTTGTAAACAAAATGCTGTTTATTCTGGTCGCTCTGCTTCGACTGACAACTGAGTGATTAGCAGCAGCTGCAGACCTATTTTGTGTCAGCGAATTAGCTCAACAACATCCGACTTTAATAAACTCGCAAAAGTGAGAATGCAAACAAGTGAAAACATGAGGAACGAGGAAATTATCCAAAGTGTTTACAAGCCTTTGTGATGAGGATAATATCACCAGGGTTCTTGGCAGGAACACTTGAAGACAGTCTTTGGATTCTACACACAGTCAGCACTGTTGGAGACACTGTACACTCCTGTGTTAGCTCTTGATTTCCTCCTTCAGAACAAGCTGCTGTTAACATACTTGTTTGGCATGACAAACAGCAACAACGAGATAATCCATCACGGTAAACACAAGGAAAGTTTGTTTTATTCCTATTTAGCCGAGCTAAGTTTTCATATCAGTGCTGCATAATGTTTCTCTGTGCGTGGTATCAGTCACCTGACACCCACATACAGAAACAGAAGCAGGTAATTTCAAGCAAAGGTTTGAAATCTAATTGCATATACTGCGAACAGCTTGGGGGGGTGTAAACTATACATAGACAGAGGTAGATTATTTCTCATAATCTGTTTATTTAAAGTGTCTCTTTCTCTGAAGCACTCTCTAACTACTGTTTTGAAAAGTCTTATATAATTGAGAAGTTATTATTATAAATGGTGCAATTTCAGGCCCCGCAGATACAGTCTTCTCCTCTAATAAAAATCGAGCTGCAATTTTGTCTCTTTACGGAAAAACTGTCTTGCGTCCGTTCTCTTAAAACGCTCACAAAATATCTCAGCACCATAACACACTACAAACCCACAGTCACACGTACTGTACACAAGGTTACTAAGTTCAGAACAAGCAATATTTTGCTCTGCCTGGTGGAATTGAGCAACACCTAGCACAAGGTTACATGACACAGTGTGCAAACAGTTTGAGACATGTACCTCATCAAAACGCCATGGCTCTTCTTCACAATGGGAGATACGCTGTCAGCAGGTGACAGCGGTGTCACCCACGTGTTTTGCTCACATCATGACCTGCACGTCTGCCTGAAAGTCAACAAACTTATTTCATGAAAATAAATTAGTTCATCAATAATATGATTTCTGCCTAATTCTAATGGAGCAAATATCAAGTAAAGTCATTTAAATGAAGTTTCGGCTTCCCTTAACATTAATATCCTGACATCACTCAGCTTCACTGCAGTGACTACCCGCCAGCTGATGATTCTCAGTAATTAGATTTCATTACTGGTGGATTGTTTCAGCCATAAAAGTATTACAAAGTATTGCTGGAGGCAGAAATTAGTTAGAACTCAGTGGGTGGACCCAAGACACCACTTTTTATTAACATAAAAGTTCCGTCTTGGCACCGGAAATGATAATAATCTAAACTCAAGGTGCTAGCTCTTTAATGAGCTTTAAACTCTGTCACAATATCTAATACACTGAAAACAAAAAAGCTAGTGACAGTGAGTTTTAACAAACATTTTCCAACTTCAAGAATGAGCTTTTAAGCCAGAGTACTCTAAGAGAAACACATCAACTCATCTTTGGCTGTGTATATGACAATGTCATATATCATGAGATCACAAGTTCATAAAGAATAGCATTAAATGTGGAAGGATTATTAGAAATAACAACAGTAACATTTTGTTGGAGCTGTACATTTTGTCTCGCTAGTCTTTGGCCCCACATATTAAACAATTTGAGAAAAGATTTTTTGATTAAACATTACAAATTTTGCAGTATGTGTTGTCCAAGTGGCAACATTTGGGGCTGAATAATGATACCAACACAAAAGTGCCACAAACTGTAATTCCTTGAATGGCCACTAGAGGCTGGTGTGACAGTGTTAAAAGTTAAAACTTTTAAATTCAATTTATTATTTAGAATTTTTGTTGAGCGTTTGTGAATTTTATCTCCATGAGTTATTTTTATTTAGTGTTATTTTCAATGTTTCCTGTGGAAATGAAGTTGCTGCACATCGCTTACTCTGTACCTCCTGGGTTTCCGTAGCTCCTTCGGTCTGCCCTTCACAGCGCCGTTTTGCATTGCTGGGGGTAAGTCGCATTGAAAAATGCTGCTTTTGTTTATGTTGTAATCTTTGTTGCATATTTTTTTCTGTCTTTATTGTCATGTTAGCCAGTTGTTTTGTGTTGTTTTGAGCGCTAATATGAGTTTTCTAGACTTTTGTTCAATTAACTTTTTACCACCATTTGTAATAGACCGAGCCGAGTTGTGTCACATGATCAACACAGCGCTGCAGTTTTTAACATCCAACATCTGGTGTAAAATGGTGTAATTCTGTATGTTTAGGAGCAGAGGTGCAGAGATAGGTGTCCACAAGGCAACTAATGTGCCATAATGTCTTCTGCAGGTGTGAATAAATGCTGGAAAACGATATCTTCAAGTCTTCATCTATCCATGACCCATTCACATATGTTACACTGGCTCCAAAACCGAGTCAATCCCCTAAACCATGTTAAAAAACCCAGCTTTACAGCAGGAATAAACAGATTTACAGCCTGGTGCAAAAAATGGTTTTGGTCTCCAGCTAATTTCCCTCGTCATGACAACTGCATGAGTGGTGAATTTTAGTGACAGGTGGGTTCCATTCATTGGCAGGCCACTACCATGGTGACATTTGTTTGATAATGTAACCATGGTGTAACCCCAGATTCACGGATTATTGGTGTAGCCATGGCTCTTGCTATTTTGGTGTGTTTTCAGTTTATAAAAGTTAATTTTGAGAACTTAAAAAAGTCTTTTTAACCTTTAGTTGTACTAGAAGACCTTCAAAGGCAGTGGTTCCCAACTGGTCCAGCCACAGGGTCCAGATTTCTCCGTAAGGTGTGTTCACACCGGACCTGGTTTTTTTTTTGTTGCTAGCGACGAGTTTACATACAAAGTCAGTGCAAACGGGCGATTGAGCGTATATTCGCCCGGGAGAAAAATCGCTCGGGCTCCGAGCGACAGCGACAGAGCGATTTTTCGCTCGTTACTTGAGATGAGAAATCTTATCTGGAGAGGTATTTCGCTGGGTCCTGTCGCTTGCAGCTCAACACTGATTGGCTGCCGTAATCCCGGAATCCCGGGGGGGTGCTTGACTGTCATAACATGTCAGCTTCATTAAAAGTATAGCTGCAAATTAAAAGCAACAATAGATGTAAAAACACACAGACACAATGCATCTGTGATCAGTTCCCTAATGTAATTTTAACAATTTTTTCAATCTTCTCCAATTTCTCATTTTATTTTACAGAAGTGATCAATGTAAGTGCACTTGTCCTAGAGCCGCCAAGACGGTTTTTATAATGCAAATAACTCGTCCTAGAGCCGCCAAGACGGTTTTTATAATGCAAATAACTCTTTTTAGATAAAACCTACAAGCTTCTCTTCCTATGACTTTTCCTAAAAATGTGTCTTGTATGTTTTCTAAAGCCTATAAGTTACAAAAATGAAACACACTAGACTTCTGAGCATTTATACCTCCGACCGCGGCAGCGGCTGAAAATTATACATTTTGATACACACAGGTAGGCTATATACATATTGCAAAACTCTGTAAAAGTACACCAAAGCATACATTTTCGTTTCCAAATATTTATTTCAAAACAAAACCATTCATACGGTCAATAAAAAAACATTTTGTTAATAATAAAAAATGAATGTAATCTCAACAGTGACCGTGCCAGCCGGTGGGACTGCGGCGCTTGGAGGGGCGCTGCAATCCTGGCGGTCCTAGTGTAAAGCACCACGGACAGCGCCAATGCATCTATCGCTGTAGCTCAGAGGCTCTGATGCCTGAGTCAGAGCATGTGAGCGGAGTTGGAGCTAGAGCTGCCTCAGCCATAGGTTATTGGTAGGAAGAAAAATGGCTGCTGACGAAAACTGTCACTGTCAACTGCCTCCAAGCGCCGCATCATATGTAACTTCATTGTTTATGCTGCCCGTGTGCTCAGAAGCACACAATGAATGCATTTTTGAGTAACTTCCAAGAAGTTATGATAAAATAAAAAAAAATATTACAGACTATAGAATAGGACTGACAACCTCTCCAGTGTCTCATGTCAATTAATTAACACTATTTGTCGGCTTTTTATAATGCCTTTTTTTTTTGCTGCTGCGCTGCCGCTGCACTGTGTCTCCAGTTGAGAGTGGTGATTTGCTAAATACATTCTACAATAATAAATTAGATTAACTTTTGGTCTATAATATTGTTGGCTATATTAAGCATTTTAATGAAAAAAACCTTAAGAATAAAAGAAATAAACACCAAAATAATTACTGGAAATTTTTTTTTAATTACTCCTCCTCTCTGATACACACACACACACACACGCACACACACACACACGACTGGCGCGGTCGCTGTTGAGATTACATTCGTAATCGCGGTCGGAGGTATAAATGCTCAGATATTGTCTCTGTGTGTTTTTACATCTATTGTTGCTTTTAATTTGCAGCTATACTTTTAATGAAGCTGACATGTCATGACAGTCAAGCACCCCCCCCCCCCCCCCCCCCCATTAGAGCATTAGTATTAGCATAGTTAGCCATAGTTGTAAATGCACCATGCTAACCAAGCTAGCAGTTCAAGTCAAAGTAAGCTCCAGCCTCTTGTCCAAATATGATCACTTCTCGCTCTGAAAGTCCAAGATGGCGATGGCTAAAATACCAATACATCAAAACAGGAAACCACAAACCAATAGGTGACTTCACAGTGGTTACGTCCATTATTTTATATAGTCTATCTATGGTGTAGCCAACAACTCCCAGAGGACGAGAGATCCTCGAGGAGCTGTGGTGGAACAATTCATGACAGATCCACCTCCATAACAATTTATGGTTGAACACTCTGGAAAAAACTAATTGGCCCAGTGGGTCATTAGTTGGGAATAAATTACAAACACAGATTCTATGGCGAAGTAAATCATGTGAATAAAATAAATGCAAAGTAAGACCGCAACAGTGCTATTGATCCCAAGAAAAAACAAGTGACTGCCAGTAATATATTTCTTAATCATAATTGACCAGATTCAGTTGGCTCAATGGAAATCTGTGTCTGAGTTGGGTAAAGGGACTGTAATACAGAGCGGGGGCAGAGTGAGGATCAGATGAACAAGCACAATAAATTGAAAACAGGACAAAATATAACGAAATATACTCTGAAAAAAAAGAAGTATGTGATGAGTGAGAAGATAGGAACATATGGGTGTCTGAGCCGGGACAAAGAACACCTCTAAGACCTTAATTCCACAAGAAAAGATGGATAGGGGATATTGATTCCTGTGCGTCTTTCACCTGCAATCAGATACTGTACAAATTGCCTTTTGTCGATTTGTAATTATATAGGTGAATGATTTCCTAGCAAAGCCCTGCGAGTGATAAAATGTGCTTTTTTGCTGATGCCTGGGTTAGTCATGCGAGGTGGTGAGAAAGCGCAGCGGAGGCTTAAATCTAAATAACTGATGGAGGGGAGGGGGCTTTGCATCCCGGCAGTGTGAGTATTGTCTTAATAACAAATCTCGGCCAGTTCAACAGCGTTACGCTCGGCGTGAACAAATTTCCGTCTCAGTCTACATGACCTCGGGCCGCTGACTTTATCCACAGCTTGGGGATGTGAAAATAAATTTGTTGTGGTACGAGTTCATGCTCCGACTACTGTCAGTGATGCAGGCATGGATATCTATTAAAGAGATGGATAGGGAGTGATGAGAACATACTTATTCTGTCCTTTAAATCTTTGAACTATAAACCGCTGAAGATCTGGAGTCAAACAGCCGGCAACACTGCATCACAATCACTGTTCAGGGTTATTCGTTCATGTAAGACCCCACCAGGCTGATGCATTCTGGTCCTGAAAGGTGAGAAACGTTCCTCCGCTCCCTCTGTGGCTCGTCTGAAATCCTAACACTGCCCTGCTGTGGGCTTCTGATCCTTGAATTCATTTTTTCCCGCAAGCCTGTAATGACTGCATCAGCGGATGATGGTGCAGGAGAGAAAGAAAAATGGCAAAGGCGATAGTCCTCGGCTCATCTGCTCCGCTCGCTGCCACCTCCATCTCAGGTGAATTGCATGAGATTTACTTATTGTCATGGCAACGCTGACATATTCCAATTTGAGTGTTCAACTACTCAAATGCAGGTGGCATGCCACAAGATCCTTGAGGTTCTTTAAGAGGGTAGGAGCGCATCTATGCACTATGGACCTGTGTCTCCACTCAGAGTTTTGCTGTTTACACTGGTTTTGACACTATGAGCTGCAGAACTGTACGAGCCTAAACCAACATTCATGTTTTGTGAGGTCACTTGATCTAGTTTTTATAACGTTGGCGCCACAGCAGTATTAACTTGGACATTACAAGCTTGAAGCCGCACCAATCAATACTTTTATAATAACAATTCATCCAGCCCAGTCACCAGAAGAAAATGTTGGCATTGTACATTTCTGCAAACCATGAACACATTAGATTATACCATATCAGCATTTCTAAAGTGGCATAGTATATAAGCTGACTTTATCATCAGGAGGTGGAGGGGATGGTGGATGGTGTGTCACCCAGATGTAATGCCTGCCAAGCTGCAGGCCGCTGTTTGGGACCAACAAACAATGAAACCAGTTGTTTTTAAGCAAGTCATTGCTAAAAGCAGATTTTTAGACACCAATTGTGGGTGTTTCGTAGCAACTGATTGCTGTTCCTCCAGCAGGAAAGCTGTGTATTTAAAGCCAGAGCATGGTATTTTTTGAACCATAACCAAGTGGGTGTTGATTCTATTCACCATATTTTAACCACAACGCTGTTGAAACATAAAGTTTCAATGTTTCTGACATATAAAATGGACAAATGTAACAATACAATGGCAACATTTTATCTAGCAATTGGGTTGATGTATGAAAAGACTATGTATAAGCAATGTGAAAGGTGTTGCGTCAAACCCCTTGAGAAATATATCCCAACTGTACAGTCTCTGATAAACCTACTGTGCACATTTGCCCATCTTGAAATGGCAAACACACATAAGCTTTGTTCCCACTGGACAACACCCCCAACCTAACACCTAGTAATCTCAAGAACAAATGACTCTGCAGTAATCACAGCTCCAGCTCAGATTGGCTGCAATTGGCAGTAATGGCAATATGACACCCTGGTGAACACGTTCATTTTTGCCCTTTATCGGACATGACCATAGCAAACCTTTGCAACTCTTTGTCATCGGCACAAAGTTTGAAGTGAGAATGAATTTAAGTATCAGATATTTTTTTTAAAAACTGTGGTAACATTTTCACTGGCTTCCATGCAGCTTTTTACTGTTTACTAACCTGGTTTTGGGTGTTTTTTTTTTTTTTTGCACAATATCTTTATTAGGGTTTTTTCAAAGTAATGCAAGACATACAAGAAAAATAAGGATAAAGGTAAAAAAAAAAGGCAAATAAAAAGAGTGAGTAAAACAAGAGCAAAAACTGAACAGGGCGTACACTTCAAGCAATGACATACATTGTTGCATCACTAGTACTCTGAGTTCAAACACAGATTCTCAAGGAAGAGGTGAGTGGCCTATTATAGATCTTATCAATGATCAGGGTCCCCATTAAACTTAGTAAGATGGTCTAAAAATGGCTGCCAAGTCTGGTAGAACTTCTTAAGATTGTTCATCATGCTGTATCGAATTTTCTCACTGTGCAGTACAGAGGTAAGTTCTGTCAGCCATGTCTTGAAAACGGGTACAATTTCTGACTTCCAGTGCATCAAAATCAGTCTCTTTGCTACTATCATTCCATACATAATAGTGTTCTGGACAGGGAGGGTATGAGTCAACAAAGACAGAGAATAGCCAAACAGTGCCACCTCTGGCTCGGGCTTAAACACACAATTATACATTTCAGAAAACCATTTGAACACTTTACTCCAAAAATCATGCAACTTTGGACACGTCCAGAAAAGATGGGCTAGGGAGCCATCAGCAGACTTACAGCGATCACATAAAGGAGAGATTGTAGGATAGAATCTATGTAACTTAGTTTTTGAGTAGTGAAGTCTATGCGTGACCTTAAATTGAATTAACTGATGTCTGACATTAATTGAACAGTGTTGAATCCTGCTGAGGCTCTCCTCCCAAACATTATCATCAATCTGTAACCCCAACTCATCTTCCCAAGCTGTCTTTAAAGAGTGAGTGGAAAAATTCACTTGACCAGAAAATACCTCAACAAAATCAGAAATCAAATGTTTTGCATCAGGAGGGCCGAGCAAAAGTTTATAAACCTTGCTATCCTCAGGGAGAGACTCAAAATTAGACACATTATGGCGCACATAGTTCCTGATTTGTAGGTATCCAAAGAAGTGTGATGATGGAAGAGAAAACTTGTCTTTTAACTGAATGAATGAGGCAAACTGTTTGTTAATGTACAGATCTTTTAAAATGACTATGCCTTTTAGCTTCCAGCTGTAGAAAGTTGGGTCAGAGAATGAAGGGGGAAATGCATGGTTACGACACTGGGTGCTTTTTTTGTGACACTGAATGTGACATACTAGGAAAACAATCAAACAAACTAATGGACAAACAAAAAAAGAAAGGCATATTCGTCTGTTAAAAATGGAAAAGGAGTCTACGGCCTATTTTTAGCAGGTTTAGCTAAATTGAAAAAGACCTGCATATACGCACTCATTTTGGTGTAAATGAGCGAACAAAATGGAGCAAAAAGCTTCCAATAACATCCAGAGAGTTCCCTCAGCAGTTGGTGGAGACCAAAATGACGCTAAAAGGCATCCTCCAGCGTCAAAATCCGCCACTTGGGGATTGTCCCCAGAGTCATTGTAGGCTCTGTTGTTAGTTGTATTACCTTTTAATGTTTTTACTAATAGGTTCATCTTATATATGATTGTTTTGTATGTTGTTTGGACTAACTAACTATGGCTGCTGGGGCACTGTTTAGCATCTGTGTGAGACGCACCAAGCTTTCCACCAACTCCAATGTAAACCCATCTGTATTGTTATTAGACGCTCAGAGTAACGTACTTAGATTAATGAGCGTGAAATCCACTCTGTGCTGGCAGGCAGGGAATTGGATGGGTCCAACAAACACCAGATTTTGCCCCAGGAGAGTGGTGCTCAAACCAATAAACAGCAACACTGGTTGCAGCATTTGTGGCACTCAGAGGCAGTTGTTTTTTAGCGACACATCACTGCCTTTTCAGCCGTGGCTGTGGCACTCCAAGGCGGGTGATTTTGGCAACATCCATTATCTTTCCCAAACCATACGCAAGTAGTTTTGTTGCCCACATCTAACTGCCAACCTCTTCTGCGTCAAGACACAATGCAAAAGACTGGACTCAGTGTTATTTTAGTAGCAACAAGGGGCTTGTGCCCAAGCGGCAAATGACGAGTAGGGATGAGATCACATTGTAAAAGGAGAGTGAGTATTGGAATAAAATCACCAGATGGTCAGAAACACAAACTCAAATGAATGCCAATGTTGCTCTGTGTCTGTTGGATGTGTACATAGGCAACAAATCCAAGTTGTAATAGACCAGAAGTATCCTTTGATAATGGGAGAACAGCTAACAAAGTTGGTATTTGACTGGGGATATAGCGTAGCTAGAAAATGGTTTTTGACACATTTTTGCTGTGATTTCTCATATGAATCTTTCTCCCATTGTTCAGTGCATACTGGCGTACTGGTTTCCTCCCAGAATAGATATGAACAGTTTGAATGAAGGCTTAGAGAGAGCTGCATCAGCTTCCTAAAACCCTCGCCTGGCTATCTCCGCACCGTCCCACACCAGAGGTTTGACAGAAACATGTGCAAATTTTAAAAAGCAGCCTGGATTTCCGGATGGGCAACTTCATTCATCTCTGTGTGAGAGGAAGAGAGAGATATCGTCTACCTACCCTGCAGCCAAAATAAAAACCCATGGGGGTTTGCAAGTCAAGACACTTTACATGCAAATTACTTTGCATGTAAAGTGCAATTACTGTCAGGAGCACTTTGTAGTATAATGAAAGAAAATAGCAGAATTAGGAAATATATTTTTTCACTGGACTGCTGGATGATTTTGTGCACCATTTAATGTACAGCTGTGTCTTCCTTGCTTGTGCCTCAGTTTCATTTTCTGAGGGTGAAATGAGGCCGGTGATAAAACTGCAAGAAGGAATTGTGGCTCTGCTGTCTCACATTTTCCCATCTCAGTGGGACTGACCCCAAGCTTCGCCACAGCAGACACATCTTCAGATATTAAAAGATTATGCCGGTCAGAGGTTACAAAGACTGTGACAAGTAACTGAGACATGAACAACAATCTGAGCAGGTATACAGGTATATCTCATATTAGTTTCCTGTTGCGTCGCCTTTATCTCATTCCTGTTGGAGAACACGTTTGTGAGCGTCAGTCAGGGTTCAGCAAGTCTATTTTAGTTAGTGTGTGTTTGGTTTTAGCAGCTCGCTCAGGCTGTGTTCACAGCCAGGATGTTGTCTGAACTCTGCAGTGTTTCCTACTTTAGTTTCTCCACCTGAGAATGCTGCAATTTCCAGCAAATGACAACACAGAGAGCCCTGAAAATGAGAGTTTGTCTAAGAAGCAAACTGTGTTTTGGTTCATTAGGAGCGAACATACTCCCAACCAACAGAACCAAATGGCCCAAAATGCAAGGAAGCATAGGTGGGAGGAAGTTTCAGGCGGGGTAATAAAGTTTTCATTTGTGTAGCAAATGAGCAAAGAGAGGGCTCTTTCCTGTTTTTGTTATTTACCTTTATCTGACTTTTTTTGTCGTCTTTAAATAACACAAAATGTGGACCAGGCAGGTTGACACAAGATGCAAAACTCATGTGTTATTAAATGGACATAGATTTATTCGACCAAACATTTCTAACAGCTACATTTCAGAAGAAACAATGGAAACACATGGATTGCTTGTTTTAATGCAAATATCTTGCCCACAAGTAGCTTAAATGTTTTGTGTAGCCTAACCTTTCTGTTCACTAGTGCCATTCTCAACCTTCCTGCCGTAACAGGTTGCTGTACTGTACTTGGCAAACAAAATCCCACTGCACATTACCTGCCCAGCACCAAACAAAAGGCTGGTGTTACAACTGAATTGTAGCACCTATTTTGCGAACAACGTGAAGCATTTAGCTGCTAAAGAGGCAAATATTTTCCTCAGGAGTTGGTTGAGACTAAAACGGAGCTAAAATGAGAAACAGGTGGCCAAAAACACAACTTCAAATAATTACTGAATGTGTAGGCAACTATTGACCACAACAACTTTATATGTCAATGTTGTGATCGCAGCTGGTTCTGCTGCCCCCAAGTGGCCAAAAAGACAATAGTTACAACTTTGACTTCAATTATCAACCCAGTCGCCAGAAGAAAATATTGGTTTTGTTTCTGCAAACCACAAATACGTTACATTTGTATGTTTCACATGTATCATACCAGTGTTCTAAAGGTGAGACACCTGCCAAGCTGCAGACCACTGATCGAGACCAGCAAACCACAAAACAGGTTGTGTTTGGCTGTTTTACAAGCTGCTTGTTAGGCACCAAACATAGTTTTTTTTGCAACCCATCACTGTTTTGTGCACCAGAGATAGTGCCACGAAAAGAGGACGTTTTTACCGAGACAGCACCTTGTATGGTAGCCTCAGCCACCAGTGTGTGAATGTGTGTGAATGGATGAATGTGACATGTAGTGTAGAATAAAATAACTTTTGGTCTCCCGGGTGAAAGTCCGGAGTTTGTTTGACCCATGCAGACTTTCTGGCTCTGTACACTACCATACTTGTCTGGAGTGTCGAAAAATGCTGTTGCCCAGTACGTCTCAAACTGACGCTAAAGGTGCCTTGGTGCATCTGTGTTTGATGCTCAAGGCTACTAACCCAGCGTTTGACAATCCAGTATTTGACAAGTTGAGTTAGCTGGATGGTGCCACCAAAACCGGGTATTGCCAAAACATGATCTTTTCCTAACCATAACCAATGATGGTTTTTGTGCCTAAACCTACACACACATTAATCACAGCATTGTTAAAGAAAGGTAAAGTTTCAATGTATTCACTACATAATACTGTGGTTTGCATAACTGTACAATACCAACATTCTTTCTGGTGACTGGGTTGCAAATATAACATCTGTCATTGAATGGACAGGAAAAGAAACTGCTTACAATTGAGGTACAAAATAATCAAGGGACAACAAACACAACCACACACACTGTCAAAATACTACGTTGAATGAATCCATTGAAACGGACACATGGAATCTTGCGGAGACATGCATTGCTCTGATTTTATGCTGCTGAGTAAATGAGTGTTTGGCACAGAAAACAGCATTTGCATTTTTAATTAGCCACAGATTCATCAATCCGCAGTGCCCAGAGACACAACTGTGTTTAAGAGTCCTCACTCCGGAGTAACACGGAGGCCTTGAGGCCTGCAATTCAATTCGCAGGAGATCCTGCAGCACAAGATGAGTGGGCTAAACAAGAAAAACAGTATTCCAAATGACGATACGTGATATGACGGTGCCTGATAGTTATGGTTTCAAACTGAAAGGAAATTTGAGAAAAGATGAAACACCACTAAATAAATAATAAATAAAAGCTATGTAAATCAGTATGAAAAGAGAAATACCAACCACAATGACATACCAAGAAAATAACCAGCACAAATAAAGCCAAACAAAAGAAAGGAGCACTGCCGAAATGACACCCAGCAGGTACCTGCAGCTTCATAAAAGCACAGCAACTTGATTTGTTAAAGTTTCCTGTCACTTCAGGAGTTAATTAGCTCTTTCTGTCAGGATTCGTGTCTTGGCAGCCTATCATCACTCTGCAGCGGCCAAAAGAAAGCAATACAGTTTCTGAAACAGCAATCTGATCAGTAGTAAAAAGTCCTACTTCTCAGCCTCTCAGTGTCTAAAATTACACAATATGCAAATGTAAGAATTAATTTCAAGTTTATTTAATTAAAATACAGCCCATCTGTCACTGAAACTGTCCAATAACGAGCTGGAGTCGTGTTGTTCACGAGCCCTTCTTGTAATTGATCAGCGACAAACTAAGTGACACAAAAAACAAAAATACACCAAAGTGAACTTTTCTGCTCGGGTCTGGACTAAAGTAAATGAACAGCAGGTGTAATTGCACTCTCGCTGGACGGGAAAAAGCTCCTGCTGTGGTGCATCCTGCTCAGCGCAGTTCACATGGCAACAAGACCCTCCAACCTCAAGAGGTCGGCCACACGGGAATCCTGGGAAGCTGGGCTGTCAGATCCGGCAGCCACTCAGGCGTAGTATATGAGGCAGCGAGGGAAAAGAGCAACACACACACACACACACGGGCACATACACACGCGTGTTCACTCAAATTCCCAAAATCCATCAGCGATACTCCCCATCCTGCATTACTGTCACACCACTCTGTGTTTGATTCCAGAGCTCCCTTCCTCCTCCCTGGCAGCCATCTCGGTGTTTTACCCGGGTTAAACTGATACTCTCAGGGGCCAGATGGGTGGCGAGGGCCCAAACTGGCAGGTGGGAGCCAGGGTTTCAAGGGATGCAATTAATCTCGATCAAAATTCCCCTTTTAGGTGTGATTAGAAACGAGCTGGGCGAAGGAGAGAGGCAGAGCATTCCAGCAGCGGGACAGCCGCACACTGAGACCGGGGATAATTTGTCTCGCTAACGAGGATGTAATATTGATCAGGATGCTCAGTGAGATCATACAGCATCTCTGTAACATTTTTTCCTGCGTATTGATTTCAAATATTCGACTAGGTCACAGCCTCAAATAGTATCTGATTTGGTTTAGGACAGCTTTAGTTGTATGGAGCCCTAACGTGGTCAATATTAAGTAAATCATTTTCAAAAGTGTGTTCATCTATATATATACACATATATTCATTTTTACATAATTTACATATAAGTTTATTCATTTCATAACATATTAAGACCAAAAATGATTTCGTTATCCTTTTATTGGTGTGTACTTTTATTTCACCATATTTTTTTCGTCCAAATGCCCATTTACAAAAGTCTTTTTTAATTTTTATTATTGTTTTATGATTATTTGATAATTACTTTTACTTTGGTAATTAACAGAATTAAAATCACTGGGATTCAAATGGGCTTGTTAATCTGAACTTCTGTCTTGATAATATCAGACAAACGTAGGATATACCCTGTATTTCCCTGACTTAATGTCACCTGTAGTGGTGGAGACTCACCTGACCTTGCAGCTGAACACACTGGCCGACACTTAAGGCAATTCAAACTTCCTGTCCGGGAACTACAGACATTACTGAGTTGTAGTCTTTGTGCAGAATTTGAATGACTGTAAGGATATTAAGGATAAACCTCAGTGTGTTTATGTTAGTATGTCATTTATCACTTAAATTTATTAGGCCAGTTGTGATAAGAAAGAAACAGTCAAATTTAAGAAACAGTTATTTTATCTTACCCGACCAGGAGTATAAAAAACTGACTGAACTGACAACATGTAGTTGATAGTTATAAATAAGTATAAAATTTTGTTATAGATGCCTTTGACTATTTTACAAAAAAAGAAAAAATAAACATGACAGAGATGGGTTCGCCTTTTTCAAGGGCATATATAGCAAATAATTCAATGAGAGTTCTTCTTTGAACATAGGCATAATTTCAAGGTGGCAATCACTCATGAGGGCCCATTCTCCACCCAACACATTGTTGGAGGGCCCACTCTCTCTATGCCCCCCCCAACTCACAGGCCCCAGTGTAACTGCACTGCCTGCACTGTCTATATTTATTATTATTAAGTATAGGTGCTTTGTAGCAAGTAGCAGACACACACAAGCCCATGAAGACGTAACTACTTTAACGAGCGCTTGAGCAACACTTTAATAGCGGCCACTGAGAAGCTGGCCACACTGTTACGTTGTTGCTCGTAGTATGAATACAGCATTAGAGGTGGTGACTGTTGACACCTGTCGAGAAAGTGTCATTGCGATATAAACTAAAACAGACGATTGAAAATCTAAACATCATGTATCATAATAATCATGAAATAAATATAATAATTTAAGTAATAATAAGTGGAATTTTCATAACTTCTACTGAAAATGTTTGAGTTGGTTTCATTATTTATTTATTTATCTTACTCAAACCAACTTTTAAGTTTGCACTTAAATGTAATTGTTTAGATTTCATACATGATTTATTCATTTAATTATTTTTATTTTTATTCTATTCATTTTGTCAGTATTCATTTCATAATATTCTTATTCACTTATTTAATATTGAACAGTCTGGGGCTCTCTATATGGTGCTATCTGTAGGGTTTTTTTTCTGAAGAAAAATAGAACTTCCTGTTTGGTCGTAGTAAAACAGTGTAACAGCTGCTTGTCTTCTGTTTCATTGCTTATTACTTGCATATATTGTGAATGTAATTATCACTTATATTCCAGTCGTCTTTTTCTCCTTGCTGAATACCATGACTGTTGTCGCCGCGGCAGCCCAATTCCCCCACGGGGATCAATACTTTTTTATTGGATCTCATGCTGTGTTTGGCTATTTGATTCGAAACCAAACACTGAGCAGAACCAGGGAGAAGAAGCTCAGGCTGTGGCGCATTCATCGCTTTGAATTCAGAGGCTTCCTCTGTGATAAAGACCCTTGATCCTTCTGAGCCTAACCTTCAGCGTCGACTCACACTGAAGTCGTGCCATCAGTGCTCGGCTTTGATCACCATGTCAACAGATATATCTCTCGCCCGCGAAAGCCAAAGGTAGGAAGGAAGAGCGACACAGGGATCCGAAGCCGGCGTTTTCAGCAATTAATAGGGCGTTCTACATCATTAGTCTGGGTGAGCGTTAATAAAGCGGAGTGTTTGAGTGGGCCACGGGAGGTTATTTAAATGCAAAAGAGTCCAAGAGCCCTCAGCAATCCATCTCATAAACCTGACTGTGGACTAAATGTTTGATTCATAATCTCCTAGTAATGACTTTGCTGTCAGGATAGGAGTCAGAGTCAGATTTCATCCTAACCTTGTTTGCATAATGCTGCAGGGCCTTTAAGGTGAAACACAATGACAAAGCCCCATAAAGAGCCATTATGCTTCTAATGGCAGAATTCACTCTGAAATCACATTATATTACAGGATAACTTATGGTGCATCACAACCAGCAGGTTCTAAGCTGTTTACTTGAATCCTGCTGTGTCTCCTCGTTTAGTCGTGTTTGTGTGGATGACAACAGCTGACATTTAAACTCCGGTGGCAGCAACAAGGATGACTGAAAAACAGGAATTAGTGGCTGGAGTATGCACATGAAGTCTCCCCATTCACTTCAACGTTGTAGCTCACTCCTCCGCTCTGTTTTCACAAACATTTACCCAGTGATTTAAGGATTCATTATCCATTATGCTGTCAGGGCAGGACGGTCTGTCAACCACTTTGGTCCGGGCTGAAATATCTCAACAACTATTGGATCAGATGAAATTTAATACAGACAGAATCTTAATGACTTTGGAGATCCCCTGACATTTCCATAGTGTCCCCACGAGGTTGGCATTTGTGTTATTCACTGAAATGTCTCAACAACCGGTGGATGGATTGCTATGACATTTGCCGCATACGTTCATGTCCCCATTAGGATTAACTGTAATAACATTAGCTATTCTTTAGCTTATCATCCAGCGCCATCATCAGGTCAAATTTTCAATTTGTCTGATACTTTGGGTAATTAAAGGGACAGTTTAACCCAAAATCAATACTGCAAACTTTTCCTCTAAAGCCTGGTACACACTGTGCAAGTTTGGGCTGTCCCAGATGAAAGATGACTAAGGTGAAAGAAACATGGCAATATCTTTGGTCATGGCTCTAAGGCAATGGTACTACAAGGTTCAAGGATGGTCATTGTCACGGTCTGGCGCCCAAAGACAGCCTGCTCATCAAATTTGGGATGACCATCTCACTGTGTGACTGCTGCTACGACCTATGTTTACTAACCAACCAATAAAAATGCAGCATGAAATGACGCACTGGTGCTAACCCCAAACAAACGGATGGATAGCAGCTCGCCATGGAGGCAAAATGCGCTAAAAGAAACGTGTGGGATTCCAGCAAAGAGGAAAACCATGTTGACTTGTGGCATACATGACATGTCCTCCAGCTCTTACCATGATCACTTAAAGAAGGACGAAGCGTGGAAGGAAATAGCGAGAGTTGCAGCTGCCAGGTGAGCAACCTAGCTCAGATTCAGCACTCCGTCTATATGCAACACTTTTATTGACTACTGCCCAGCACAAAACAAAATCAGCCCTCCCCATGTGCCTCATGTCTCTCAGTCCACTCAGGTTTAAACCAAAGACTCAGGCAGTGTCCTTCTCCTTGGTCTGGGCTGCAGTCCTCCGAGGGCCAGCGGGGTCCATGTCATTGGTCCGACATCCCATTAGTCCAACGGTCCGCGGTGCTGAACGGCTCCCGGCAGGCGTATTTCTGCCTTGATGGTGCATCACGACCGGCTCTGGGTCAGCTGGGAAAGGCTTGAGGCGAAGCAGGCTCACAGCTTATGTGTTTGTCACTTTCTTTTTCATTTTAACCCACACCATGATCTTTTCCTAGCCCTAACCAAGTGGTTTTTGTGCCTAAACCTAACCAGACCTTAACCACAGGGCATCATGATGATTTCGGAACGGCCTTCGGAACAATGGGTTTAATATGGTCGGAACAATGGGATGTCGGACCAATGGGCAGTTCCCGGGCCAGCATACCACTGCATGACAAAGGGAGAGATATAATCAGAAGAAACCAGCAGCAGCTGTGCCAATCAACTCACCTGGTAACACTCTCATGAGCCACCCCCCCCCCCCCCACACTTCTCCCCTACTACTAACCACGCCCACCTCCACAGGAAGCTATTGCATCATACTTTCGTCTGCATACATCAAACTTGATGTGGCACCCAAGTTTATTAGATGTCGCACAGTGTAGCTTGCACTAAACTTATATGACTGCTAAAATTTCACAGTCTGTAGGAGGCGGGTAGGGAAAAAAATTGATATAGTGTGGTTAATTGTATCGATATATTAATTATCAATATTGCAAATGCAAATACAAATGAATTATTTGCAGTGTTTTAGAACAATAAAATCAGTTGCTTTTTCAATTCACTAAATACATTTTGCTGCAATGAAAATGACTGAAATGAGATTAACAGACTAAAAATGTATCTTATTACATAAAACATATGTTGACAAAGTTTTTTCTTAATTTGCAGTTTAAAAAAAGGTAATAAATCGCAATATAAGTTAAACTATTTATTTCTACTTTCTTCAACTGTATCAATGCACAGACGGAAGTGTGCATCTACTGCTAGCTCAATCAGCACTATTGAGCTAGCTAACCGAGGAGGTTGCCATTAATGTTTACATCTCATGCTGAGAAGATGCCTGATTCCTTCTGCGCAGTGATACGGTTGGTAGGTGTTGTGTGGTAGAAAGAAAATAGTTGCTAAATGAAACTGCTCACAACAAGGTCTATGGAGTGTCTTGAGTAACCAGGTCATGGTTTCTGGAAAGAGACATTGATGCTGAGTTTTTCAAATGTATGTTAGTTCCCTGTACTGTTATCTCCTCATTATACTGTATAAAGGTAAGTATTAAAGCAGTGTTTCCATTGGTGAGCCATCAAAGCCAGCTCAGAGTCCTCCACAAACTCAGCAGTGCTACTTTACCAGGTACTGGCTTCAGTAGAAGTACAAAATGGAACTAATTGTTTAGTGCTTTTCATGAGTCAGACTGTGCAAATAGACCTCTTATAAATGTTTAACACCACATCATACACACACACACACACACACACACACACACACACACACACACACATACACAGGCAACCACTTCTCGTCTTGACTCTTGTGCTTAGTCACACAAAGACTGCTTAATCCACAGCAGCGCAAGGACTCAACATGTAACCACCATTAGCACCACAGGGTTCCCAGACCTTTTCACGACTTGTCAAGGACCCGTCATAAAATGTCCATGATGAACACAACTGAACAGTATACTTTACTCCAAATGTTAATCAATGTATGAAAATTAGACAGCAGCCTTTTCTAATTTTTATAAGTTGGTTATGTTCATATTAACGTCACGTGCTTCAAATAATGGGCAAATCAGTACACAAACGGTATGCGAATCCTCTTGAACATACCTCTGCCATCTCCGACAGCCATCTTTCAAAGCATTTGTTTTTATTTCTAAGCAAGCATGTTAGCGTTTAGTTTGCCTTGCTGCGTTAACGTGTCGGTAAATTTACCAGAGCGTGAGCTAGCTTATGGTAAACATCTACTCCTCCTTCTAAAAAATGATTTATGATTTCTTAAGACTTATAAACAGACACTAACACATTCGATAATGTAAGGTGAATAAATGTGATGTTTCATGACCCCAAATTAGCAGCAGACCTTAGTAAAATCACTATTATAAAGTCAGAATAAAATGAATAACTTTAAGCACTCATTTTACATGATATGAAAGAATTACAGCAAATAAGTGACACATTCTCAGCCTACATGACTAAACACATCATTCAAGGTATGCTGCTGAGTTAATTTTATAATGGGCAATTTTCTAATCTAGCTTGAGAATGAAATCAGACGGAGAACGACAGGGATATCATGTACTGACGTTGAGTGACAGACCTGTCATTTTCCCGCAAATTCAGATTTATTACTTCTCCACTCTCATAACTCTTCTGTTGTTATTATTTCTTATGTAATTCCAAGCATGTGCATCAGAGTAGGGTGAGCACAAAATTATGGGACAAATCACATCCTGTATTGATTCAGTAAGGAACAGGACATTTTGTTAATACAGGATGATCCAGTATTATACAAGACAGATGGCAACCTATTCGTCCCTGTAGGCAGGCGATGGAAACTGTACCTTTGGTTACAAGAATAAATCTCTTTTTGTTGTGGTTGCATGTTCAACACTGTTGTAAAGGCAACAAATTTAGCTTAAGTGGGACTTATACTGTAAGGGACCTATACTATGCAGAGCCTACACCGTTGTGAGCATTTATACTTGTGTGGTGGTGTGTCTGTCACTCTGCAGTTACACCTCCAAATCACTAGTCGGCGGCAGGGTTTCTGTGAAGTGCTGTAAAGTTTACTTGATTCAAAACAAATATTAAACACACATTAAACACACATTAAACACACATTAAACATGGCTTAACAGAGACAATTTCAAACACAAGTACACAAATCAGCTTCACTATAACTCACAGCATTCACAGACAAACACTTGTCTTTATCTGGACACATTTTCCCCACAAATACAACATGCTAATGTTTTTAGCACAAGCCTATGGCATTTTACATTGTATAAATTAGCCTAGTGCCTAGCAGACTTTCCCTCTACTTGTGTGACACCAGGGACAACAGCAACATTTAACAAAGGTAACGTTACGAAAGTCGACTCCGTTACAACTCACAAGGTTCACTGACAACAGCTGCCTTATACTAAACACGTTTCCAAACAAATATAACATGCTAACGTTATTAGCACAAGCCTATGCCATTTTACATTGTATAAATTAGCCTAGTGACGAGATTTCCTCTTCTCATATGAAGCCAGGATAAATCACACACAAGACTTAAAATGTTATTTTTGTGGAGGCTTTATTGTAATCACACACAAGACTTAAAATGTTATTTTTGTGGAGGCTTTATTGTCTTTACAATTTATTGTTTCTTATCTGTGAAATTAAAGTAAATAAAAGCTTCGTTTCCACTGAGGGAAATGGTTTCAGCTTACAGAAATAAACAGGAGGTCTGCGTCACCGCAACTGTAGTTACATTTCTGGGGAGGTGCACGTCAGGACATGGTGTTGATTCAACGCAGAAGTATAAATTTGTCTGTAGTCTGGTTGTTAGTAACGTTACACACATGGACAATGCAACAGCAGTAGTTGCTAAACTGAAGACGAATTACTTTCTAAAAGAACTGCCGTTGATTAGCCATTAGGACTAACCATGAACAGTCAATGCGACTCACCAGCTTCCTGCGACTTTCGATATCTCACTAATTACACCTATAATCAATTCCACAGTCGTGTCCTCAGGAATAACGTGGATACCTAGAACATGGAAGGAGAAACAAACAAAACAAAACGTCACGCATCGAATTACGTTACCAGCTACAAAAAACACATCTGTTGTTATGTTATATTGTGGGAAAGGTCATCCATGAAAGATTACTGTAACAGTTTCACTACACAAAATAAAATTCCATGACCTTCTCACATATTCTATGACTTTTCCAGATTTCCAGGTTTTCCATGACCGTGGGAACTGTGGCACCGCTGTCCCATCATCACAGCACATAATATCCCTTGACGTTTGAGTTACCCAGCTATGAGTGTCTGCTGATGGAGGGATTTGAGGAGGGAATAAATTAGCGGTGACACATGCCTGACACCTTCAACTGTATGTCATTGGTAGAACAGCGAACAGTGTTCAGGGTTAAAGACTGAGCACTGTTGCTGTGGTGAAACATTTAAGAAAAAGGAAAGGAGGTTTTAGGAGCAGGTAGTTTCTTGGACTGGAAACTCCTTAACATATGAATGGCACTTGAAGTCCCACAAACCCTGTAATCCCCATTTTCTCTATGGGTTTGTAGAGGTGTTCATTTGCAGTAAAAACAAAGATTGATAGTTATACTGTCACAATAACCGTTCGTACATTTTATGAGGTTTTGCAGGTGCTGTAAAGCATGAGAGATATACAGAGGAGTGAAATGTCCCACTGCTGACTGCTGTCAATTGAGGCAGAAAGCTAAAATGGCATCCCACGTAGATGTTTTCAGCGCTTTAAAACACAGCGCAGCATTTGAGTGCAGAAAGTATGAAGCTACTAATGTCATTAGCTTCTACATTCATACTCTGAATCCCTCACAGCAGGGCAATTACTGCCAGGCTTGACAAAAAGCAAGAGGAGAACAGAAACACTAACTGCTGCTCATGGATTTATTTGCCGAAAAATGAGCTTTGTGCTCGATGATTTAAAAAAAAGAGCAAAAAAAAAAAAAAAAGCAGCACCCATCTGATCTCCTGCATGATGCGAGGCTCCGTCTGAAGCGCCAGCCTGGTGCGGGACTATCCAGTGCAGGTGATATGGAGATCAAATGGCCTGCCAGCCAGCCAAGGCGACCTGTGGCAGCCAGCGCCACCCCCAGCCGCCTGTTGAAAGGAGACACAATCCCGATAAATGTATTCCTGTCAACATTGCTGCGATGCCTTTTTAATACAGCCCCTGGAGGATTCAGGGCAAGAACAGCCTGAGTCAAACTCCATTTCACCGGGCTGAAAGAGAGATGTGACAAGAGCCCTGTGCAGATCAGGGACAGCCTGGTAACAAGCAGCCGTGGAGGACGGATAAAGGCTGTTAAAGCTTTTTGTTTCTATTTCTTTCTTTTTTTTAACACGGCTGAGTAAACCCAAACCAGCCTGAGCGGAGTGGAGTGGCACCTTTCAAGCTCAAACTCCATCAGTTAAGAGAAGAATAAAGTGAGCCAGTGGTTTTTCAGGAACAAGCCAGCACAAGTGTGGAAAGAGCAATTTGGGCTGCAGTCACACTTCCAGCACAGTTGGGCAACTTCAGTGTGAGTCAGAGTGGAAAAGTTGGCTTTGTTGCATTCTGGGTCGGTTTGCAAATGTCACAGACACAGCTTGGAAGTTGTGTTAAATCCTCAGTCAGAGTCCAGCCTGCGGACATTGATCACAAGCAGTGGCGGTGACTCTTCATCCTGCTGGGTAAAGATTAAAAAACAAAATTGTTGTTCTGCATGGGTCTTACAGGAGTAAATGCATTTTAATTCTCCTGTTTTATGGCCTTGTTTCCAGTGGTTGGTTGGTAATTCCCTCTTTGCAGACACTCATGGCTGAAACACTAATTACCACTCATTTAAAAAGAATACAAAACCACAGCTTTGCCTTGTGAGGCTAAGCAGCTTTAGCATGGTTTGAAATACAAGTTGGAGCCCTCTTACCTGTAACTGTAAATATTACAATATATTTCCCCAGGAAGAACCGTGCCGTCCCCATTTTTGGTCCCCCCTCTGTTGGGGTACCTAGCACACAGATCTGGTACTAAAAGGTGGAGCTGTGAACACTGCAGTCTGATTGGTCAATAGAGGATGGTCACTCTGCTCAGGGCTGAGTTGTGGCTGGTTTTGAGGCTCATGTAACCACTGTTCATACTGTGGAGAGTTACAGAAATACAGTGAGTGCTGGATGGAGCAGTGAGTGACAACAACCCCGCCCACATTTAAGAGCATCCTAGTGGTGGAAACACTAGGGTCTAGGTACCATGTCTGAAGGGTTACTTTTGGTTCCTAAGGTACCATACCGAAAGTGTTTGGTGGAAACGGGACTTAAGTAGCTTGCTATCTAGCTACTTTAATACACTCTACTTTCACCTCTCAAAAATCAAACACAGTATCTACACTCTGGAGTGTTGATTTATTCTTTTTCTATTACTGTAGATTAAGAAGGAAAACAGCTGACAGCTTTGGGCGGTCAGGCACAGGCCTAAATGCTGTATGGTAGTTACACATCTATCTCCCTCTTTGGCATGTTGATAGTGTCTTTGTTTATGTGTGTGTGGGTCTGTGTTTGAGCAGAAATGATGTACTTCTGTAGTTTTGTGTGTGTGGGTCTGACTTGCTGCCAGTTTTGCTTCAGAATACTTTGTTGCTGACTCCTGACTGCAGAAGTTGTTATTGGTATGTGCCCCATGAGCTGCGGTGATGGATTTGGTTTATCATCTACAGACTGCAGACGTTACACTGTAAGGATTTCAAGACTTGAGGTTACTGAGGCACGTACCTGCGCTGTACTGGGTTCCCTTTATGCCCTGGAGAAAAAGTTGACCCTTCCAACTGTCGCTGTGTAATGCACGCTCTGGCTTTTAGTTTTGTTGCTTACAGCTGGGCAACTATGTTGTGTGGCAGCGATGTGGTTAGACAATCACAGCCCCTCCTGAACAAAACATTGGGTCTGTTGGTTCAAAAAGACAGATTTTCATACCCAGCCCGTTTAGTAAAGGTCAATATTTTGACTTATAATTTGGATTTAGTATTTTGTCATTTCGATTTACCATGAGTATTTTTATTTTGAGAATGCCAACTTGGTCATACTCCAAAGTTGTCGAATACCAGCACTTGGGCTGTGATTTCTGGCATCAGACACCAACGACAAAAAGCTGTCCATTAACGTCGGCATGATACGCAGCCAGTCACTGTTATTGTGCAACAGCACCTGGTGGCGTCAGGGGGAAATGCAGCCAGACAACAACATAAGTTAAGGGTGTGAAAGTCTGAGTAGGGCAGGTGAGGGGTGTTGGATGGGTCCAACACCCACCAACATTTACCCGGGAGGTGTTTGCTTCCCATGTCATTGTGAAGCCAAACCCTGTTCTTTTATCGTAAACCCAACCATGTGTGTATGTTGGCTAAACATAACCACCAACTATCAATATGTAACATGGTAGGTCAGAATGAGAATGTGTTGAACACGCATAGCTTTTACTGTATTTCTTTTTCTCTTGGGCTTCCACATTTAGTGGTATCTAGTTTAAATATTATCTGGTTTGAGATTTCTGCCAAAACCCTCATACAATACAAATGAGTTTGTTTCTGGTGCTCACAGCATTGAGAAAATACAGTGTAGTCTATAATATGAGTAATATGGAGTGCCTAAAGCAACATGAGCTTTAGCATAATCTCAGAAACAACCTGCCTTGGATGGGAAAATGATTAAGTGTTTGTCCCCTTAGAGGACAAACCACAGAACTGTGGCAGTTTTCAACTGGACATTTTCTTCAGTCAAAGGCAAATGACAACTGTTCACAGTGATGTCTTTAAATAATCTTGAGAAACGAGGACACTCATTTTAAAAGGACACACTGGGCACAGCACAGCAAAACCTGAAATTTCTACTTTTTGGAGCATCAGTGTAGTTTCTTTATTTCCACCAGAATATAAATTGTCAAGTTCTCACCTGGACAAGTAAACTGTATTTAAATTGTTGCTGCTTTTTCCCACAGAAAAGCAGGAAATTTGATCCTCTAGACCTAAAATATCAAGCTGTTTTCATTCTCTCTTCATGTTAAAATGCCCAAGTTTATAGCAGAAATGTTTATATTTATATATAATTTATATTTTTATAACTCACCTGTTTACATTGTATTAAGGCTAAAGTTCTGCATCATTAAGGGCAGGGTTAGAGAGAGAGAGAGAGAGAAGGAGAGAAGGTGCTCATGTATTATAGGAGGTCCCCGCGGCAGACTAGGCCTAAGTCAGCCTAACTAGGGGCTGGTA
This sequence comes from Epinephelus moara, assembly GCF_006386435.1. NCBI lineage: Eukaryota > Metazoa > Chordata > Actinopteri > Perciformes > Serranidae > Epinephelus > Epinephelus moara. Next base: position 17,881,638 of record NC_065528.1, read on the forward strand.
CAAGGCAAGCCTGAGCCCACCCTAACTATAAGCTTTATCAAAGAGGAAAGTCTTAAGTCTAGTCTTAAATGTGGAGACGGTGTCTGCCTCCCGGACCGAAACAGGAAGATGATTCCACAGGAGAGGAGCCTGATAGCTGAAGGCTCTAGCTCCTGATCTACTTTTGGAGACTTTAGGGACCACGAGTAAACTTGCATTCTCTTACAGGGAGCCAGTGCTAGAGAAGCTAAAACAGGAGAAATATGATCTTGTTTCTTAGTTCCTGTTAATACACATGCCATGGAGCCGAATTTTGTAACGTTATTTTTGATAAATGTTGCTGTTGTCCCTGGTTTCATATGAGTAGAGGAAAAATCCGCTAGGCACTAGGCTAATTTATACAATGTAAAATGCCATAGGCTTGTGCTAATAACATTAGCATGTTGTATTTGTGGGGAGAATGTGTCCAGATAAAGACAAGTGTTTGTCTGTGAATGCTGCGAGTTATAGTGAAGCTGATTTGTGTACTTGTGTGTGTTGTTGTGAAATTGTTGCTATTAAGCCATGTTTAATGTGTGTTTAATGTGTGTTTTACAGCACTGCACAGAAACCCCACCGTTGACTAGTGTTTTGGAGGTGTAACTGTAGAGTGACACAGACACAAACCACAGTAACTGCATGCATTATTTTTACAGTCTATGAGTTCAGCATGAATCACATTGCCCCAGACATGAACAATACATCTTTATCCAAACAATAAAACACTCTGGATTTAAATACATCTTTTTAAATGCATAAAGGAGGCATGTTCAAGCTAAAATAAGACCTTAAACTGTTCTTCAATTAAACCTCTTAGATCATGCTGACAGTGAACGCAGCCTTACTGCATGCTCCGTGTTCTGAGCTGCTTCATCATCCCTTCATGCTTTAGTTTAAAAACACCTCCATCCTTCAGGAATCCTTCGAAGGTCCTTCACCTGGTGGCCGATAATCGAGTGCTCTTGGTGTCGTGCCCCGACATTACAGTAGCCCGGCTTTCATGATGGGCCATCCATCGATTTTATGTCAGGGAGGAGACAATGAGGAATTGATTATGAAAGCCCCTTAGACTTTTTTAAGTTCAGCTCATCGTATAAGTTGCTTCATAGGGCTTCAAGCTAGTTCATAGTGACCGCCCGGCTGTAGCATGTGAAGTTAAAAGTGCGCTAAGTTTTGTGAGGGTGCAAGCTGCTGACAGGACCTAAGGTGGCTCACAACTTTTGGGTCAAGAGCAGGTCAGCGGTTTCCTTCTCTGCTTTCTGTTGTGATCTGGCAGCCCTCAACATTTATCGACATCTAAAAGGTTACATTTGAGCGCTGAATATTGAGCCCTGCAGACACTGTAAAAAAACAGGACAACAAAGTTGAAAGAAGAAAGGAAAGAAGCCTGCCGGCGGGCAAGACTTCCCTTCATGTTTACTTCTCTGGGTGAGAATATCACGCCTTTCTATTGCTCAGTAGCTCCCACAGAGAATCACAGTAAATATAATGCATGTGTGCCAAATATTGTGCACTATGACTTCAGTGATTGAGGAGACTCCTGACTGATTACAGCTAAATTAGAGCAGACTGAAAAACCTGCAGTAGTGTGTTATTGTACTGTTGAATGATAATTTAGTGTGTAAATGTATGAAAGTATGGTGATTGAATAGGTTTGGTGGGCCCCTCATCATGAAAGAGATCCCAAGTTGGGGGACTGTAAAGGGTTAAGCCGAAAATGCCCCCTACACACACACATTCTCACTAACTAGCTAACTGGTGTTGCTTTCTGTGATATTACTGTAGCATATTTATTATGAATACAGTCCATCGGATGTTCATGTTATGTTTTCTGCCGTTTCATCACTACAAATGCAGCTGTAGCCAGTATCTCACTATCACTATCCTCCCTCATATCAGAACAGTAGTACGGAGAGTTGTTGCATAGAGATGATACACCATCTCATCTAGTTGCATTGGTGTGAACCAGCAGACTTTAAGAACGTTACAGAATCGTGCATTGCAAGTAGATGCCTGTTTCATCTCATCTCTTTGCAAATCTTTGGTCTGAACTGGGCTTAAGTCCAAAAAATGCTACACTGGACTGAAAGCCCATTTCTTGGACATCTTGTCATCACAAAAACAAACACGTATTGCTCCAAAGTCCTGAACAAAAATACACCCCCATTCAATTAGACAACCTATTTGCCAGAAAAAAAGGTTGCATTGTACATTTCTGTCAACCACAGATATGTGACATTTGTCAGTGACAAGGCTGGGTTTAAGAACAAGAACCACTTGGTTATGGCTAGAAGAGCTTTTGGTCTGAAACACCTATGTTTGGTGACACAGAATACACTGGAAAAGCATGGACGGTCCTATGGAGGTTTTTTTTGGACTTCCCAATAAAGCCCAACACAAGCTTTACAACGACTACAGTTATACGACTATGCAAATGGCAAAGAAGTCACAAGTATCACATGACCCACAAGAAGCGATCCACAAATGCAAAAAAAAACAGTCTCACATGTAAAAATAGATCCACAAATGCGTAAATATGACTTCATGTGTACTTGCTGTGGTGAAACTCTTTACATCTGTAAAACCTGTAACATTTACATGTGAAATTAAAGTATGTGTTTACAGAGTAAATCTGTATTTTTGTGGATATGGCTTAACACAACACAAATGTAAAAAGTCATGTTTGAGGATCATAGTACACATTTGCAGGTTGTCTTGTGTGGTATACCAATAATACAGTCCGATAAAAACTTCCATATGATTTAAAAATCACCTGTGTTTGATACTTCAAATGCAGCTACCAAACACCATCAAGGGTCTGTAAAAACAGGTAGGATCGGTGGCTCAAATGCTGCTGAGAAACTGATGGCAGGGAGTGTGTATTTTTGGAGAAATAGGACTTCTGAGCAATGGGTGTTTGTTTCTGGGATAACCGGCTGTTGGAGAAATGGGCTTTCAGTTCAGTGGGACATTTTTCAAATAACTAAGGTTTTGGAATTTTGGGCCGTCAGAACAATGGCATGACACTGTAAAAATAATAATAATTTCACTGAGTATTGATGGAGAGTTTCGGTGTACCATGATGATTTCAGTTTGATAGATTCTGTGTCTTCTGCAGAGGCTTATTATTTTAAATTTTAGGCATAAACTGGCCCAGTGTAAAGATATTGGATTTTTTATCTTACATACTTTTATTGGCCCTGATTTATTTCATTAATGGAGCAACTTTTATCTGTTTTTAATGCTTTGTATTTTTCACATCAATTGGTTGTTTCCTCAATAGTCTTCTTGATTTGATTTCCATCTTCTATTTTATGTAATTAAAATTCCTTTAAGCCTCTGTCTGTCTGACGGTGCTGTGAGGGATTATTATGGTGACAGTCAGTTATAAAATATGAGCTGTTGTGCACAGTTTTTCTGAATATGTCTGTAAGAAAACACATTAGACGCACATACGAGATCCACAACTTTTGCATTAGGTGCTCTGCGGAGTGTTTGCTGTGTCTGAGATCAAAGAGGGCTGGAGGTGCAGCTGCAGAGTCAGTGCAGATTACAGCCGACTGCCAGGGTTGGGTCACTGCCAGCGGGCTACTTTGCAGCGGCAGTTTACTGTTGGAGGGTTTTTCTTCATTGTAAATCACTGACAGTCCGTATCAATTATCACACCCATCAGATTTCTGGGGGAAAAAAACTTCATTGTAGCCCTTCAATTATTCCATGCGTACACACTTCACTGCACATCTGCACATGCTGCCACAGCAGACAATTCCACTGTGAATTACAAAGTGACCATTTAAAAGGGAAAAATCATCCATCACGTAGTGTTTGATTCGGAGTGTTGGGAGAGTCACTTGGCTTTGAACACTCCAAGAGCATATAGCTGTAACATTAGTTTTTTAAAACTCTATTTCTATTATCCATTGTGCTCTATTATGATACATCTAAAGTTCGACTGGCGTTCTTTTTTATTATGTCATCTCATTGCACCCTCTTCTGCAGAGTTCTGGCAGGAGAATTAGTGAATTTCTGAACATTTGGTAATAATTGTGCTTTTAAACTCCAAAATCTCCACACCCACATGTTAAATGGGGAGCTGAATTTCTGCTCTTTTGGCAGAAGCTCACATCCTGATACCTCGAGCATCATCAAATGTACATTGAAGGTGGGCCCCGTTCATTCATACGAAAGTTGCTCAGTGACGCAGGAAGCCAAAAAAGCCGGCAGTTCTTATTCCCACTCGGCAAATGCGGCCACTCTGTCAGTGATTTCGGTGCCAGACACTGCCACAAAAAGGGACCTTTCGCAGCCTGAGTTCATAACGCCAGCCAGCAGTGTGTCAAACCACTGTGACAGGTGTGCCATTTTATAATACTGCCAGACTGAATCAGTTTATAACACTGCCGGTAACAACATAATAGTATAAGGAGCTGGAAAGTCCCTCTTGGGCATGCGGAAGCGGAGGTGGATGAGTCCAACAAACCCTGGACTTTCACCCAGGAGGCCACTGATCGCTTTCTGTGTTAAAGTAGAGCCAAACCATGACTTTTTTTTCCTAATCAGATCCATCTAAGGTTGAAATCATCTATTGCATTCAGTCACGCAGCACTGGCCTGGCTCTCAACGAAAACAGGGAAGACGGGGCTTTTCCCTGGTAGTGCTATATGTCCCTTGCTGGCGGATGTATTTTCAAGATGGTGAAACGTTATGGAACCCCCCCGAACGACTTATCTGCCCAATGTACAAACAAATCTGAAATTCTCCTTTTACGAGAATAAATCAGATTATTTGTGGAGGTAATAATGCACCAATGATGACATATTTATGAATGCAGACATCGATTTTTTAACACATACCCACTGGTATTTAACACGTACCCACTGGTATTCAACACATACCCACTAGTATTTAACACATACCCACTGGTATTTAACACGTACCCACTGGTATTCAACACATACCCACTGGTATTTAACACGTACCCACTGGTATTCAACACATACCCACTGGTATTACGTACCCACTGGTATTCAACACATACCCACTGGTATTTCACACGTACCCACTGGTATTTAACACATACCCACTGGTATTTCACACATACCCACTGGTATTTAACACGTACCCACTGGTATTTAACACGTACCCACTGGTATTCAACACATACCCACTGGTATTCAACACATACCCACTGGTATTCAACACATACCCACTGGTATTCAACACGTACCCACTGGTATTTAACACATATCCACTGGTATTTAACACTTACCCACTGGTATTTAACACATACCCACTGGTATTTAACACTTACCCGCTGGTATTTAACACTTACCCACTGGTATTTAACACTTACCCACTGGTATTTAACACGTACCCGCTGGTATTTAACACATACCCATTGGTATTTAACACTTACCCACTGGTATTTAACACGTACCCACTGGTATTTAACACGTACCCACTGGTGTTTAACACGTACCCACTGGTGTTTAACATGTACCCACTGGTGTTTAACATGTACCCACTGGTATTTAACACTTACCCACTGGTGTTTAACACTTACCCACTGGTATTTAACACTTACCCACTGGTGTTTAACACTTACCCACTGGTGTTTAACCCATTTTGGAACTTATTGTTAAAGTGGTTGAATTATGTTTTTTGTAAAACCACCTCCACCTGCATGTTCACCTTTCATTTCACTTCAAACTCTTTCACACAATAACAAGAACACGCTCAGCCAGCTTTTGACTATTCATACCAGACTCTGAGTCATGGACAAACACTCGGCACTGCCTGTTCACACAAGAGCAGAGTCCACAACTGTCACTCCTAAACCATAGAATTATACAAGCCCCTGCACTGTGCACTCCCAGAGAAGAACTCTTTAAAAATGAGGCTTATTGTATCTGAATTACTCCTGCAATTTCCACATGACGGCTGGAACTGTGTTATTTTTATAGAATTTCTTACCTGGACTTTGTCACATTATGAAAAGTGCTCAACAGTTACATTTAAGCACCTTTGTGATTGACAACGGCCGGAGTTAATCCTGAGACAGCACCAAGTCAGCCAAGTCACTGCTGAGTTTGACAAGAGCAATTATACCAACTAACAATTAGAACTGCTGGTGCTTTATGTACTATATGCTATATATAAGGGTATCAGAGAGTTTGGATACCTAAAGTAGTCTATATTGTCTTTTAATTCCCCTGGTGCAGTTCCTGTTCAAACACAAGCCTGTTCAGAACGAGATGATTTCTTGACCTGTGGTATTGCTGCTTGCGGCTTTCTTTGAAACGGCTCAAACAAAAATCGTCAGAGTCGTCACTGCGCTTCCTTTGGTCCTGAGCAACACACCTGAACACCAGCTTTAAATTTATTTTGATGTGTCCATATATAAAACATGGAATTATGTTGCTGTTCTAACTCATTGTACCTTGAATTAACCAACAAAAGGCCCCCAAAGCACTTAAAAACTATGCAGCTCAACAGTGTACTACTTACTTACTATTACTTCTACTTTAAAAGGGAAACATTGATGTTGAGATTTAAGTATAATGTGTTGTTAATGCTGCTCTTTTCCTTGTCACTTTAAGACAAAAATTGAATGCAGGACTTTTTCTGTGCAGTACTTTTGTTATGGCTGTTCAACCTGGGACCTAAATGCAAACACAACCAAGAAACCAAATGGTTTGAAGCAGTTTATTGTAGTTTGAAGACGTGAAGCTGAAGGCTTGAATGAAATGATGGCTGAAGTGGGGAGGGAATGGCGAAGCAGAGCAGGCAGATTAAAAGACGACAACTGGACTGGACGTGGAGGGTTATGGTTGAGGCTGATGTGGGAACCCGAGATAAAGAACAGAGTGTGAATTAATGTCCAAAAAAGTGTCAAAAACTAGAGGTTGGGGCGTCGGTAAGTTAGTGGATAGTGCCGGCGCCTCGCTGCAGCAGTCGCGATTTCCCCTCCGGCTTGCGACCCTTTGCTATCTGTCGTCCCCATAACTCTCTCTCTCTGCCTGTTTCACACTATCCTGTCCATTAAAGGCAAAAAGCCCCAAAAAATAATCTTAAAAAAAAAAGACAAAAAGAAAATAGAGGTTGGCCTTCATGTCTGAACCACAGAGGAGACTGAATGATCTGGCAGAGTCTGGATGTTTGAGCCAAGGCTTATACTGCAGTGGCTTGATTGTAGATGTGGTTCAGGTGTGTAGACAGAGGATTGGCAGGAGGAGGGAACCAGAGGGCCAGGCCCAGCACACCCACAGAGACAGACTGAAAACAAACATGAGACACTAGGAAGGGGAAACAGGAAATAAAAGGCAAAGCTGAAATCCTAACAACTTCTTCTCCTACTACTAATACCAACATTTCCAGTTAGGGTGAACAGTAAAGCAAGAAGTTGTTTACCTGGGGCCCCCAGATCACAAAATCCACCAAAGTCGCGGCTACTGGCGGTCAAAAAGACACACACTTCCAAATTAGTCACGCCTGTGGTTATAAAGAGCATGGTCTCACTCCGAAGTCGTCGAAATCCGGCGCTTGGGCAGTGACTTGTTGCATCAGAAACCAACGAAAGAAAGGCGTCGTTTAATGTCGGCATGACACTCGGCAAGTTGCTGTTATAGTTAAATGGTGCACAGCGGTGTCAGGGGGAAACGTGGTGGGACAAGAACAAAAGTTAAGGCGGTGAAAGTCCAAGTGGGGCGGACGGGTCCAACAAACAACGAATTTCATCCGAAAGAGCAGTGTTCGCATCCTGTAAGATTCTAAAGCCAAATCCTGTTCTTTTTTTCCTAAACCCTAACCCAACCACTTACATACAGACAGACAGACAGACAGACAGGCAGACAGACAGACAGACAGACAGACAGACAGACAGGCAGACAGACAGACAGACAGACAGGCAGACAGGCAGACAGACAGACAGACAGACAGACAGACAGACAGATTCCTTGCGTCATAGTTAGATTTAACTTCCAAAAGACAGCAGAGCATTGTAATAATCTGAATCTGATAACTCAAGTTTGATTAAAGGTCACAGAGAACATCACAATTCATTCTGTACTTGTGCTTAATCAGAAATTATATTTTCATTTGCAGGTGGGTTTTTGAGAATTTAATAACCAAATAAGTCTAGGTGAAGACTCGGCTGCCCATGACCTTCAGTTGTTTTTATCTTTTATGGAGCTGGTGCAGCTTTGACAGCTTTGTTTTCTTTGTTTTGAAATTCTAAACCCACTTCTGAGGAACTCCCTTTCTCTCAAAAATCCTTAATTGCCTACAGCAACAGGGCTGTCACAAGTTATATTTGAGACTGCTAATGATTAGCTGGGTGTAATCACGGCCTCCTGGGACTCTTTATGTTGCAAACCAGGAATAATGCCATACAAGATTGCTTAATTAGGATAAGATTGAGTGTTCAAACTGTAAAGAAATATTTGTTTCACACCCTTACAGCTGGAAGATAACGTGTTATCATTATGTACAAATATATGTCAATGTAGCTACTATCTTGTTCTATACATTGATTATTATATAGGGGAGAGTGGGGTGGTTTGAGCCTGTGGGGAAGCTGAGCCAGCCCTTGTTTCTAGGCAACCATAGACAAAACTGGTCATGTGGCCGTGAAAATTGGAGGGTCATCCATTTACCTCAGCCTGTGATGGAGAGAGGCTTGTGGAATAAGTGGTAAACACATTTAAGGTCAAAGAACTGTTTTTCTTACCGTTAAAAGTGATTGTTTTTAAATGCCCAACGGGTCAGGATTTTTGTGTCTGAACAGTTACCGGCAAGTTTAAAAGAATGTTGTGTAATGGCACTCCAGGAAGTTATAATGAGGCTACACTGTTAGCATGATGTTAGCGCTAAACTGCTGGGTGTTAAAAGTCTGTTAAAATGGCTAAATTGGGGTAATTGATGATTATGTATGCAAACATTTCCAGTTGCCTCTCTGTCAGCTTCATTAAGTTAGTGCTAAATTTAGGCCCTTATGTCTATTTTGCAACTGTTGGCTATGCTTTTTGTTGTTGGCTTTAGACCGTCATGGCGTGTCACTGTGAGCCACTTATCCAGATGTGGAAATCAACTTACCAGTCTGAAAATTCCTTCGACTCCAGCTAGCTAGCTACCATCCAGCCAGGTTGAGGATTTCAAATGTAAACATCAGTAAAGATCAAGGAAAGATGGAGAAGATCGCAACAGCTGAACTAGCATCTTGCTAGCCGTTGTATAGGAGCTGGAAATAAAGTGGACGACCTCCGTGTCACATCACTTTCCAACGGGATTACAGGAACTGTAATATCCTTTGATTTGCCGAAACTTGGCTAAATCCTGGATTGCGCCATTCAACCAGGTGCTTTCACACCTGCCCTGTTTGGTTCGGTCCAGTCAAACTCAAGTTTGTTTGCCCCCTAAGTGCGGTTCGTTTGGGCAGGTGTGAACACAGCAATCACACTCAGGTGTGCACCAAAACAACCAGACTGAGACCTTCTTGAAGAGGTGGTCTAGGTCCAGTTACAAACAAACTCTGGTGCCGGTCATTTGTGGTGAGAACGTGTTTCGACCTCGATTTGAACGAACTGCAGTCACATGACACATTGTTTGGGTTAAACATGAGCATGTTACAGTCCTGGAGGATTATTAATGTTCACCTCCTCCTGTACTGCCTTAATATGCACATTCATTCATACATTACTTCCTGGATTTTTTCTGTGTGAAAATTCTGACCAATCAAGAGCTGCTTTCTCAAATGCTGCTGTGAGAACATGAACCAACTTCTATAATGTCAAACAAAATATATGTATATATTTTAGTTGGAGACATTACTGTCCTGCCCTCATTTTAAGGACACCACAAGTAAAAACTGGCTCTACTCAATGCGCTCTCCGTTTCCATGTCTGGAACCGTTCTTACATTTGTCATTCTGTTGCTCCTGTCAAAGCATTTTCCTATTACCAGGCTGTCTCTGCAGGTTAACACTGTGAGCATAAATATAATATAAACTCATTTTGTTTCAAGTCAAAGAAGAAATCAGCAAAGAAATCTTACTTTTATTCCAGAAAAAAACTGCATTCCAACTTAAAGAAAATTGAACTTATTCTCTGGAGTTCAACCATCTGAGTTGTAATCAACATCCCTCCAAACCAAACATCCCACATCTCATTTCAGCAAATGATGTGCTGACAAATAATACACAGGGTACAAATGCATTTACATATAAATTAAACCCTAAACCCAGAGATAGCTGCACAGAAATGCTGCGTTATGAGTCAATAATTTAGACTAATGACTGCAATAATGGCAGGGTTACTGTAAAACAATGTAAGTGGGATATCATTTGCCTATAGCATGTGTTCCCACCGTCCTGACAGACACCAGCATCAGTCTTGTGTGTTTATTTTTATAACAGCTTACAGAATAATGTGCGACAGACAAGATGAGAGCTGACGTCGGAGCTCCTCTCATTCTTAAGCGTATTATTGATCCAACTTTGGAAAGCTTAATATGTAAAAGAAATAAAATAAAAAAGGCTTAATCTTACGTCTTTATTTATATCTCGTCAGGAAGTGTAAAACGTGGCCTTGTTGACTCATGTTCACACATCCCTAAAAGGCTTGGTTAACAGCTTTGAAGGTGTCTTTCGCTAATACGAGAACAGTTGTTTTTAATTACAAGGTTTTGTCTTAATGAGTTGACATTTATAAATCAGCCGAATTATATTTAATTCTTAAATATCAGGTTACGCATTGATAAGTGAGGTGTTAACACACTGGGGGGAAAAAGAATAATGAGTTGGTGATGATGGGTCTAAACATCACGAAAGGAGGAAGAAAAAAAGACTTTTATCAAAGACTTCACCAAAGTGACATCCAGTGTTGAGAGGGACAGCTCATCCCCAATTAAAAAATACATCTGCAGCTGTGTATTAATCTAGATTGTTTTGGTTTGTATTGCAGAGTGTTGGAGATATCGGCTGTAGAGATGTCTGCCTTCTCTTGAATATAATGGAACTAGATGGCACTTGGCTTGTGGTGCTCAAAGTGCAAAAAACAATACATTGGAATAACTCAGCAGCAATGTCTCTTTCCAGAAATCATGACCCAGTTACTTAAGATAATCCACAGACCTTGTTGTGAGCAGCTTAATGTGGGAAAACTTTCAATTGAACTACAATCACCAACATGATTTTGGGGTGATCTGTCCCTTTAAGAAATACTAATGACATAATGTTTCCTAAAATATCTATCCCTTTGTCCCAGTATGTGAATACAGCTCTCACTAACACACCAACACAAGCTGATACAACATCAGCATTTTCTTTAGAGCTTAATACAATGCCTTCAAGTGGCCAAAAAAAGATGAATTCATTTTCCATAACTGCTTATCCTGTTAGAGGTTGCAGGGGACTGGAGCCTATCGCAGCTGACAGGTCGACAGACTATCACAGGGCTGACACATAAAAACAGACAACCATTCACACTCACATTCACACCTACGGGCAATTTAGGGTGTTTTCACATTTTAAGTGTTTTCCTTTTAAACAAACTGAACTCAGTCCTCTTAAAGTGAACCAAAAAGTGGACCAACTGAAAAGGACTCAGTTCTTTATCTGGTCAACGTCAGCTCTGATGGGGCCTCAGTCCTCTTTCTGTTCACACTATATATAATATATATTAACATAGTTTTCTTTTACTTTGCGTGGCACTGCAGTGTGGTTATGAAGCCCCTCGCTTTCAGATGAACTTAAAATTGGAGGAGAACCTGTCTGTGTGCTGTAGGCTGTTGCTGTTAGATGTATTCTACATTCCACATCTGGAGACGTGCAGTATCTTCCACGGATCAAACCGCTCCTCGTCCTGCGTCCTTGTAAGCGTTACAGGCAGACTAGGTTTAGTCTGTTTTTTTAAGTGTCCCAGTGCAATGACATGTGATCTAGAGGGCTAAACACAATGGCAAAGAGCAAAGTGACCCTGGAGCGCTTTGTGTTCACCAAGCACAGGTTAAGTGAACTGCACCGCAGACTTGCAAGTTCGGTTTGCTTTCGAGGGGTCTGAGTTCTCTTGAAGTGTTCTCATACGCCCAAAAAATGTGTTTGAAGGATATATCCAGGATGTCAAACTGACTCAGCAGCAACAACAGGTTAAAAAGACAAAGATAGTTAGAAGCTAAAGCCGAACTATAGGCTACAGATCACAGTGTCAAAGTGAACCATGACATCAACAACATGGCGACAATTAAATGAAGAGGTCGGTTTGTCACGTGTGTAGCTGCTTTTGTTAGAAGACATAACATTATGATCCACTATGCAGTACTTGGAGGTTCTCATAGGAATGATTGGACTTCAGGTTGACTGGCATTTGTACACAGAGCAGTGGTGTAGTGGAGGGTATACTCAGGTATACGGGGTATACCCACTTCTTTTTCTATCCAGTTACAGTATACTCACCTATCAGCTAAAAAGCCATTGTAATATATAGGAGAGTATGCCCACTTCCTCATCAGTAACCTACCTATCTACCTAGTGGTACAACCACCTCATCAACTACCACTACAGCACTGACACAGAGCTATGTGGAAACGAGGCATTAAGGGGGTAAACCATGAGTTGTCTGTCAGTGGTGTGCATATTAACAGCTTGACATCACACAGAGCAGTGAGTAGTTGTCCTCACTGCTCAGACACCAGACAGTATTTGAAGCTCAGCCCAGTAAGTGAGAGGCCAAACTATGTTTTGTCAGCTAAACAGGAGGTAATTTAGTGGTGTGAGGTTCACAGTCCACTGGGTCACTGAAAAGCTTTTCTGCTGCTCCTCTAATGAAACTGTAAACTGATCCTTGGGGGATCTCCTGCCACGTCCATTGATTGCAATTTTACCTCCCCTGCAATTGTAGGCTACTGTAGATTGCCCCCACTGTGGGTATGCCTGACTATGATTAGGTTCACTGTGAAGAAAAAGCACAAGGTGTGTTGGTGTCATGTCAGTGGTAGGCTGAGGTGCAGAACTGCAAAATCTGAATGCACCTCCACCGCTTCGCCTCGGCCCTCACAGCTGTGCCTTCACTTCCTTTTCACTGCGAAAAGGTTAATGTGTTTTCCTAGAGCAGCCGCGCGCTGGGATATTTCTCAAACTTTTTACACAAAGTTGTCTGACGGCAGATCAGATCCTGATCTCCTCTGCGGACCATATGCTGCAACATATGTTTCACGGGCTTCTTGATAACGCCAATTCGTTGTGTTTTGTTTTGAGGCTGTCATCTTATCAGCCAGCCCTTTATTCTCTGAGAAATTGTCGCTGACAAGTGTGTTGCATAGTTTGGAGCAAAGTTATTCCTGTTACTGGATCGAATACATTAAGAACAAGATGTTTTTTCCTGGGAAACACAGCAGTGCCTTTTGCAAACACCTGTACCATACTGTATAAAATAATGGACATGGCCTACATGACGTCACCCATTGGTTTGTGGATGATCTAAGATTTTTGGAGGCAGAGGTGACGATATTTGGACAAAAGGACGGAGCTATGGAGGAGCAAGGGGTGGATCTAACCGAGCCCAGCTGGACACTAATGTCATTAGATGTTGATGTTTGATTTAAATTAGGTTGTGACGTCAGGTGATCAAAATTCAGGACATCAGGACATCTAATGCTAACATCAATTTGGCGTGGAATACTGACGACAGATAATGCTGATATTTTGTTGGGTTTTAAGTTAGGTTGTTAAGTAACCAAAATTCAGTGTCTTCCAAACGTCTCATGCCAACGTCATCTTACATGTTTCTGATGTCATATTGACGTCTGATGCAAGCTGGGAGAGCCTGAGGATACCTGCAGACAAAAGCAGTCACACCCTTAATTATGCATAACTTTAAGCTTTAATAAAATGTAAACAGGTAAGTTATATTAAAATTCAACCCCCATACCGTTGTCAGGAGCTGGAAGATTAGCTTTCGAGATCAAAACTGTTTTTTTGTATCAGGCTGTGTTTATTTCTGCTATAAAACTGAAACATGTATGGCTGCAGACACATTCTATGTATAGCATACATAACCTACAAACTGCGCCCACCACTAGTACAAGAAAAACCCATCAACGTGACGGTTATCTGAACCGTCATTAGCTACAATACTACACTGTAGTTTATATATTTTAGACCACATGTAGCAATAATCAACTTTATTATTCGTAATACATGATGATTTGATTCACTTTTTAAGTAACAAGATGTAACCCTTCCCCCCTTCTTGCCCCTCTTTTGACGTAGTACTTTACAGCTAACGTTAGCTAACTGCTTACTTAGTATTAGCATATTAAGTAACAAGCTATAGCTTTCCCATTACCCTTATGCTAACCTTTACCGCCTCTCTTTTAATGTAATTTTTCATAGCTAGCTAAAAGCTAACTTAGCATTAGCATAAGTAACGAGATGTAAACTTTCCATTACCCTTATGCTAACCTTTACCGCCTCTCTTTTTACATAATTTTTCACAGCTAGCTAATTGCTATCTTAGCATTAGCATAAGTAATGAGATGTAGCCTTCACGTTACCCATATGTCACCTAATTTTTCATAGCTAGCTAATTGCTAACTTAGTATTAGCATAAGTAACAAGAAGTAGCTTTCCCATAACCCTTATGTTAACCTTAACTGTCTCTCTTTTTTTGCAAAGCTTCATAGCTACCTAATTGCTAACTTAGCATTAACATAAGTAATGAGATGTAGCCTTCCCTATAGTAGGCTGACCAAACGTCCTCTTTTGCCCGGACATGTCCACTTTTCACGTCCCGGCCGGGGCGTCCGGGGTTTTTTTATAAACTGATGATAATGTCCGGTTTTCCGTGTGTTTGTGTGTGTGT